>NW_027396127.1:0-135489 GCF_047715535.1 Aspergillus foveolatus | reverse complement strand
TCAATCGTCATATGGCATCCGATCCTTAGTAGGCTACGTCCGTGTAGTTGATACAGCTTCCTTCTGCCCTTTCCCCTCTGAGCATTCACAACAGTACTCTTTGTAAAAGGTCTACCGCCGTGAAGCGAGTTTATTGCCTTAACGTTATTTTGCGGATAATTAGTAATCTATTTGTGATGCGGCAATCCCGTGATCCATAAGAATCTGGGCGTTCCTTCTTCTCCAATGCCAATCTTGAACGCAAAAAGCAACCCAAAAGCCAACAGTCTATCTGACCAGGCATGTCCTTTTCCCGCGTACTTTTTAAGCAAGTGGTGGTCAGCTCGTCTTCCGATCGGGGCGCGCAGCAGACGCCAGAGACTTCACCGGGTCGACCGCGAAACAAGAGCAAATTGGGTTGTCGAGAATGCAAGACAAAGCGGGTCAAATGCGATGAGGCCTATCCGACGTGCAAGCGATGCCAGCGTCAAGGTCTTGTCTGTTCGTCAGCCCCGCGGCTAACGCAGTGGCAAGTTGAAACACCGTGGCTCTCACTGCAGTCTAAAACGCATGTCAATCGAAGACTACTACAGTATTGGCTGGAGAAAGTTAGCCAAGCGTTGGTTATAGATCCTGAAAACAACCCATTCTCTTTTCCTGTTTTGGAACACATTGCCCATTCACCTGCACTTCTTCATGCTATCCAGTCAGTCAGTGCTAGCCATGAGCAGTACTTCCCGGCCAAGACCCCCACTCTGGCTCTTGAGGAACGTTGCAAAGCCATAGCTTGCCTTCGAAGAGAGATGAATCAAATCCAACGCGCTCCTTACACACATTTTCTGACTATTATGCTGTTGGCTCTGGCGCAAGCTGCTGATTCTGACCCGAAGGATTATGGCAAAGAACATTTATTTGGTGCCCGCGCCTTGATCAACAGTATGCTCCGAGACACGTCGGTGTCGACGACTAATGACCTTGCTATTCGACTCTGCTTGGGAATTTACCTTTATTGGGACATGTGCACTTCATTCTTGGTAGAACCGTGCGAACTACAGGGTCTCGACTTATTCAACATATCCATCGGGGTGCACAGGATGGGGGACTGGCACCATCCAATGTACGGAACATGTAGCCAGCTACTTCTAATCATCGCGAATATCGGACGATATTGCCGACAGGTACATGAAATGCCACAGAACCGCAACCTCATGCAAGAAGCCATACTGGAGGCCCAGTTTAGTGCCTGGACGACGAGGCCCCCAAATCCCAAATTGGGCCACCTTTATGAAGCGTTCCGTAACCATGGGCTGGTCTTCCTTCATCGGTCTCGTGCAAATGCACAGAGAGGATTTCCCACGGATCCGAATGTGACTGAAGCGCAAGAGTCTTTGATCCTACAGTACGCCGAAGAGACAGTCCGCCATCTGTTACAAATTCCTGAGTCCTCGTACTATCTAAATTTCCAATCCCTCCCTCTTCTCTCAGCCGGGTCCGAATTGACCGAGTCTAATCACTTCCTGCGCGATAAGGTGCGTGGCAGACTGCGAGCTATTTTCTCATTGAATCGCCTTCCCGCAAATCTAATGGCCCTTCAACTCGTTGAAGAACTCTGGGATGCGCGAGACAGTGGTAACCCCTCCTTCTGGCTGTCGCACACGTTGCAGAAGGATTGGCAATTGCTTCTAGCATGAGACTTTATTCCAATTCTAACTATTAATCCTTGGATGTACGTCCCTATACTCCGAGGGCTCATGAAAATACTCTTCCAACCACAGCGCAGAGTACCACTACCTCTGCATTTCGTTTTGCACAACCCAGAGAACATGTCAGTCCGCTGTAAAGAAACTTCCTGGCTGCCTATTACTTGTGCATAAAGGAATTATAGGTCACATTTTATTTTGCCTATAGTGGTCAGGTCGGATAGTAAAGGGCCTCACCACATTTTGAAACCATCAGAGAACTGTCATATATTATCTGCGAGTTGCCTGGGCAGGTTTGCTCGTGATCATCATGCGTTTCTCGTCCAGATAAATGATGACCTGTCCGACCATATCTTCCAAAATTGTCGGAAACATCCACAGCGGAATGACATATGGCCAAACGAGCGAAGAAACCAGACGGGTTGGCCTTTATCAGCGCGAGAATGACAAACTGAGGAGATCAATAACTTGGACGGCTGGTATTATCTCTGTCCAGTGTATTAGATGCCTAAAATATGTGTCTGTCGCTTATTTTGTCATCATCATGGACCCAATCAGCACTGTTGAGCGCAGATGCCACCAAAGCGGCATAGGTAGAAAGGGTCGGCATAACCAAAACAGGCTGGCCAGGTTCACAAACTTGATCGGCAGAAATGCCATAGAACCGCACCGCGTTGCAAGAAGAACTAGGAAAAACTAAACCAAGCTGGCAAAGCCCAATTCTCTCTGGGATTGCGGAGTTCCATCTGGCGTCATGATTGAAACGTGCCATAGTCAGTGTTCAGTGTGGCGGAATATCTGATTCGCAAGAACATCTAGTTCAGTCAATCGCCTTAGTGTACCAACTCCCCGCACCGCCATCTGACTAGCATGAAGTCCACTGTACTGTGAAAGGAGAAAGAAGCGGTGACAGTGGATTTATTCTTCGCTGATTCTGCTACTCTTTATCTGCATGGGCCCCGTTCTTCTTGTAATTATGGTATTCTTAGACATAGCCATCGTCGAAACTGCCATTCTTTGCATCAGAGACAAGTCAGGTCACTAGATCAGGTAAGCACCTACCCTAGCAACATCCGCGAAAAGCAGGACCCCTGCTAACTGGTGAGATAGGGAAGATGGCATGCAAGTTCCTTCTTCCTCACTTTTGCTTCGTTCACTCCACATGGGGCAAGAGCTACGAAGACTTCCCTCTCAGAAGCATCCTCGTGAGCGTGATCACCACCTTCGAGATCAGCTCTTTGGTTAATGGCGTGGCAAGAACAGTACCAGTCTCATCACCAGCATAGCTTGGTGGGTATGGGAGGGGTGGCATGGCGCTTACACAATCATTGCTTTTTCGGCCCCATCGAAGCAGCACCTGGCATTTACTGGTTTTTTGGGGGCTAAGTACGGATTGGCAAATATCGTAGGGTCCTTTTGGGAGGTGTACTCAGACAAGGTTTTGTGGTGTTGGCGATGAGTCCTTCCATGATGAAGATTCATTTCGCACGTCTCTGATTTTTTTTCACTCATTTCTACGTTAACTTTCCAATCGGAGGCTTTAGTGCCGTGATCATTCTCTTCCTCTTCAAAGCACCGCCGACGGCCCAATTTGCGAAAGGCAGCCGGCGAGAGAAATTTCCTGTATGGATCCTGTTGTGGATCCTCAGAGGGAAAGGGCAGAAGGAAACTGTATCAACTACACGAACGTAGCCTACAAGAATCGGACGCCATATGACGATTGATTATCTATCTCGTTGGCGATAGATCGCTTCTTCAACCTCTCTCTGTAGGATACCTACGGTATAATGAGGGTGCAGATCAGGGTTGGAGATTAGGCAGCTTATATCACGTGGCGTATACCAGCCACAGATGGTCATCGCGTACACCTGGTGTACATGATGAAGATCACCTGACGTTTTCATATCAGATCCCCTAGAACGTTCACCATCATGGCTGACATATCAGGTGACCATTAGCGGCTAAACCCGCCCAGCCAACTCAGTACCGAGAAATAACAATAGCTTCACACGTGAAGAATGAAAGTGGCCAGCACTGCTTTCATGGGAGATTGGCATGGATGATGGGCTTATTCTAAGCATATAGATATCATAGTGTGTGAAACGCGCTGAGGGCCTAACTGCCATAGTTGGTTTTCAAAAGCCCTCCATGTCGGCTTCCCTTTCAAGCAAGGTTCTGACGGGTTCCCTGCACACCGTATCTTAATACACCGATTCTAATCCTTCTCGGCATCCTCCAAGCTCTGCTTCTCGTTCAACCGCGGGTTGCGGATACAAAGAGCGAATCCAATAAGAGGCACCGTCAAGCAAAGGCCCGTTATGCAAAGCAGTCGCTGGGTATCCATATACGCGGCAATAACGGCATCGCGATCTGGTGTTCCAACTGGGTTGCTCAGCGCGAACGTGAACGGGTCTGCGTAAACTTGCGATGCAAGCGTAGAGTTCCCGCCGAGCTGGCGAGTAAGGTTAGGGAGGAGGGTTTGCGACCAAATCGCACCGGATATAGAACCGCCGAGTGCGGAGCCGATGTTGTACGAGGAGAGGAAGAGGGCGGTTATTATTGCGAGGTCTGGGACTGCGTTAGTATAGTCAGACGACTGGAGTCTTTAAATCCTTACGCTCGTGCTTTGTCGCGGTCTGGATACTTGCTTGAGCTGGGTAGGGAAACATTCCGCCCGCTTGACGTACATTAGTATATAGTCGATCAACTGGTGGGATAACGTAAGGTTTAGGGCAAGTCATGGACTCACCAATCCCTAGGACCACCTCTCCGGCCACAATCCCAGCATGACTATCCCCGCTGGGCCCTCCCCGAAAGCGATAGAGGATTCCAAAGGCAACCGTGAAAAGACACGTTCCGGCAACAATGAAGGGTTTCAGACGTCGGACCTTTATGACGATTGCGCCGAGCATGCAGCCAGTTATGACCGAGGCGAAGCTAATAACGTGAGTGTCAGCTCACTGTAGCAAAAAAAAAAAAAAAAAAAAAAAAAAAACTTAAACAATAAAAAACAGAATGACGAGGCTGGCCTGGCTGTGCTCGTGGTGACTGAGTACCTGTACAAAGAGGAGATTCGAGTTGCGCTGAGGTTACTCTCATCAAAAGAGACCATTAGAACGGTATAGAGATAGTTCCCTTGAAGAGACCATGCTTAAATTCCCTCTGTTAGTACTAAATCTCGGCCTTCTTGACAGGCGGATTCCTACCGGTATTAAGCATAATGGCAATGCCAATTGCCCCATAGACAGCCCTATCTTTCAACAACTGTAGCCTTTGTTAGCGCATTCACCATCCCAAGTAGAACCAAAGTATAGTCCTCACCTTGAACGGAACCATAGGATACCGACATTTGCTCTCCCATACAATCCACAGCGGGACACAGAGAACCCCGATCACCAGCGGTGCGATGATCTTGGCTTGCTTCCACTGCTCTGCGTTGCCTCCCGCAAGGGTGAAGGGCACCAGGATCAGAGCAAACACGGCGATCAAGAGGATTATGCCGAGCACATCCATGCGCCAGAAGACGTCGAGCAGAAAGTGCTTGAGTCCGTGGGTTTCGATAAGGCTCGGGTATGTGGTGATCTTCTTGGCTTTAGAGTGGCCGTATAGCAGGGTGAGGAAGAGGGGGATCGAGCAGACTGTTCATTCCACGGCTGATCAGTATCCCCATCCACATGGAAAAATAGATGAACTGAGACCAGGCTGATTATCAAAGATGGGATGAACGCGCACGTACCAGGGAAGATGATGGCAAACATTCCAATTCCCCAGCGCCAGCTTGTTACTTTGAGCACGGCATCTGTCACATTTCCACCGATCCAGGTGTTGATCTGGCCATCTGGTTAGCCAGCCGCACTGAAGGTAATCGTCTAGCTGGGCGCAAAGTCTCACAATGAACGGCGTGGCAGGTATGTATGAGAAGAGAAGACGCGATCGGGTCGATGTAGTATCCCCAATTAGGACCTCCACCAGGAACATGATCCCCGTGTACCCAATCTATACTGAAGGTCAGTCCTCCTGAATGAATCCCGACTAACAAACGAACGACCGATGGCAAAGGCGACAACAAACCTGATAGATCACCGCTCCCGCGCAGAATGTCTGCACATTATCGGCAGCCGTCTCGATGACGGTCCCTTACCCGGCCAATCCAGGTCAGCGCGGCCATTGCTGAGCAGGCATGTTAGGGCAACATACCGAGAGTATAGAAGAACACCGAGAAGAAAATCAACTCCACGCGACCGAACATGTCGGCGATTTTCGCGGCGGTCGGCTACCGTTCTCGTCAGTCTCTCACATCAGTTTCTTCCAAAGAAGAAGAGTATTGGGTCCTAGCGATGGGTTTGCGTACCTGCGCCGCAGCCGCGATCACGTTCCGCAGCACCTGCACCGTCGAAAGCAGGCTGTGAGTGGCATAGCTCGCCGTTGCGCGGGGCTAATATATTATCATCTCAAGTTTAGCAATTGACTGATCAGGACGAGCTTTGGATGGAAGGCTGAGGTATGTACCTGATACGTATTCCGCACTCCGCCATCAAGACCATAAACGTAGGCGATGAGCCATATCCCAAAGAACATAGCAATGCGCCCATAGCGGCCAAGTTGAGTGTTGATCAATTCAATGCGTCTGACGCCGGGACTCATTTCCCGGGTGTCAAAGTCCGACTGAGGAAGTTGAGTGGCATGATTGGCCTCTGTGTAGCCGGGCGGGGGCTCCGGCGCTGCTGTAGAGGCCTCCTGCGCTCCCTTGTTCTCCCAAGCCGCGGCCATCCTGGCAAAATTCGCGTTGATCGAAGCCTGAGTAGATATCGGACAGGGAAAAAAATAGCAAAGTAAAAAAAAAAAGATGGGACGAGGTTGGGATAACCGGAATGAAGGCAGATTGCATGAACAGGGTTGATTAATAGCTTGGCGGGCCTTGACGCGTTGGAATGGCCACAACCCACATCATCCAATCTTATCAGATCATCAGATGAGCAGCAACGGGCTCAGGGTCCGAGTGAGAAATTAGGTAAAAATCTCTGCCTGTGCCCACCGCGGCGAATCAGCGCCGGCGTCAGCTCGTATTCAAGCGACGGATGCTCTTGGCTGCGGACGACAGGGTGGGAAAAGAGAATATCGTCCGAGACAGTCCGATGCAGGGGACTTTTTTTTTGCAGGAATCTAATCTCAAGACGGTGGTCCAGATTGTTCTGCTCTGAGAGTCCCGTCTGTGGTTAGCAGTGAGGCTTACCATCCATCGCACTGCAAGACTTAGAGAATATTTAACATTCCGGCATATTACACTATTCGGACATCTACCGGTCTCTGGGTAAGTCTGGCCTCCTTGCCAACCTGTTCAACAACTGTTACGACCCCTGAAGAAGCGCAGACAGTGCAGCCAGAAGAAACAACCAGAGGCTCCTGCACTTGAAGACGATACAGTAGAACAGACAGGCGTAAGGATGTTGCTGGCCTTGCTGGTCTTGAGACACTGCATGGCTCTCAAAGGTGGTAATTTATGAAATCTCAGGCGGTAGGGTTGAGAGGATTTCCGTATGTAAAATATGGGTCAGTTTAACACCCAGGTTATAGCCTTCAAGGGACTGCTAAAAAGCACCTTTCTCTTTTTCTTATTTTTTTTTTTTTTTTATTTTTTCTTTTTTTACCTTTCCCATTCTAGCCTTTAGCTCCTCATATAAGGTTATGAATATATTCATATTTATGTTTAGATGGCTGGTGTACAAATGGATTTCTATACGTCACCATTTGAAAAGAAAAGAGGATGATCCAATATTGGACCAACCTCTATTTACCGAAAGAATAAATCATGCAACGCTCAAGCTTATATTTAGTCTTCTATGCTAGGCATCCAGGAGCAGATAAGCATTCCTTATTCTCCAGAAACTTTCCTATACGACGCTGCTGATCGTCCAGACTCCCGCCATGCAATCCTTGAATTTTCCAATTCTAGGGTTAGCTGTACTCGTATGCGCTCCACGATATCAGGGACCGAAGCTTTCCGGGAAAGCCTTCATAGAAGCTCGTCTCTGACTTGCGTTGTTCATGAGCTTTGTGACAGTTTCTTCCTGCTTGCTCTGCCCTGGGCAAGTCCGCAAGTCGATCTCAGTTTTACAGTGAAGTCCGTCGGAAGTGGTCGCTAGATCGCATCTAGATAGCTCCTTAGCCGAAATAAAAGGAGCTGTACTTGGATTGACATTCGAGACGTCGTCAATCAAGTAGTCTTGTTGACTTTGCAAGTAGAACGTGCGGGAGCGCCGCATTCCTGCCTCGGTATGAATAGATATAATAGCAATTAGCCTTGATTGGTGTAGGTGTGAAATTTCTACTGAGGTAGCCTAGTAAGTACAAAAGTCAGCACTGCAATATCTCAATTATGAGGCCAGGATTTTCCGGAGCTAGTATGCTACTGACTCAGGCGCTGTGGCCGATAGGTCAAATATCCAGTAAATCCGACACGACTGAAAACCCTAAACTATAGAATACATAGGCAGAAAGCAGCAGGAGGCCTAGTCTACTGCTGCTTGTTCGTCTGCCCCCTTAACCAGTCCCTCTCGGACTTCGCCAGCTTCAGCTGTGTTCTCAGCACCTTGACCTGGTACTCCATTCTCCCAAACTCCCGTTCATACTGCGCAATTGTCTCCCGCGAAGCTTGGCTCTGTTCATACTCCCGGCTCCACCGCACCTTATACACCTCACATTCATCCTCAAGGGCTCTTAGCTCACGCCGCAAAGCCTCAGCCTCTTGATCTTTCGTCGCGATTGTATTTAGGAGCCTGCGAACAACCTTGCCGTCCGAACTGGCTTTTACAACGCGCTGCAACTCCTTGATCACCTCTTTGCATGCGTCCAGTTGGGCTCTCGCGCGGCTGAGCTGGCTCGCGAGGTAGGGTACTGGGGAGCTAGAGCCGCGTCCTAGCATGATGTTGGGCGCAGGAGTGGTAGATGTGCATAAGGGTCCTTTCGTAGCAATCTTACCGCTGACTTGAACGTTCTGTGGCGGGATATAGATGTCGTATGGTACCCAAGCACTGGTGCGGATCTGCCTGCTGGCTTCCTTATCTGGAGGGGTAGGGTTAGTAGGAAGAGCTCTGGCCAATGTGGTAGGCATCTTCGAGAGTCTAGCATCTGCATCATCTATCCCGACGGGGCTGTTCATACTTCCCTTCAGCTGTTCTCCCATGTCGAATTCGGTATCGTTGGCGTAGAAAGCGCTCCGGGTCAATTCTTCCACGGCCTTATCGTCGGGCCAGTCGACCGGTGCAGCCAGGTCCAGACCGCAGCTCGTTTGATTGGTGGAGGTTCTATTCACCTTGGACATATTGGAAGTTCCGAAAGTGCGGTCGATTTCTTGATCATGGTGGCTTGAAAGACAGGCATGGGTTAGGGCGGCTCTGCACTGCACACACTGGAGGTTAGCGGTTTGACTCATACTTGTGGAGGATGAGACTGTGGGAAGAGTTTGTCCTGTTGGTTGCCGTGTCTTGATGGATGAATTCTTCTTGTACGATTCTTAGGTTGAATGCTGATCTGGGGAGAGACTTAATCTATTTATGTCCTCCAGTTGCGCTCATAACTTTATGAATGCAGGTTCTTTTGTTTATGTGAAAGAAGGCTTTAATTGTCTTAGTTCTTTGAATTAAGCTGAAACCATCTACACAACTTCATTTGATCTTCATTTCCTGAGCATAAATGGGGCATCTAAGCCCTCGCGGCATGCAGCACTAAGTGTTTCATGTGCCAGGGTGTCTATAAGGCCAGAATAAAGCTTGTTCTCATCCTTTATGCCACCACAAGTTAGATTATCTTCACCATACGCTGTGACGGGGAGCAATTCCTCTATTCTTTGAGCTGAAATCCACCAGTCAAATTGACCGCTACTCAGACGGAAATCCAAAAAAAAGGTCATTGTTGTAAACTATCCAGACCTCGCTGGGCATAGCGGTGCGTTCAGGGCCATGCCACATTCAACAATCACCGTATTCTGTCCTCTCCCGACCTATATCTTCCCGCATCTGGCCATCTACCTAGTTGCACTAGGTTTTATGCAAAGAACTAATACGACTTGCCACCGATGTTGCTAGACACTAATTGCTAAATGAAAGAGTGCAACCACTTCCTCAGGCGCCTAATCCACCAAAGACTTCATGTCCGGTATGTTGCCAATGGCAAGCGTGGTGCCCTGAAGGTTTCAGGGCGATTGAAGACCGAGCTCGTGCGTCTGAGATGAAAACCGTTTAACCGTATATAACAGAAAGGTCATCCTGCTAGACGTTACATTCCAGCATGATGAGATGGGTGTATGACTACGCTGTTACAATAAAATCAAAGCATCGAAATTGATTCAGTCAGGAACCTATGGACAAACCTCACCGTCTGACAGAATCAGAAAAAAAAGTCGCCGCGTATTCAAGCACCCGAATCCGATCCCTCAATCTAGTAAAAGCCTCTCGATCACGCTTTAAAAGCTCAGTAAGAGAGTTGACATCCCTCTCTGCATCCACAAGGCTATTTTGATACTTCACCAACTCAGCCCTGAGATGCCGAATCTCGCGGTGCGCCATCTGCAGCTCGCGAAGTAGGTCCTCTTCACGCGTGCTGTGGGACGGCGGACCTGCACGGAGCGGCGGGGATAAAGGCAGGTGCGGGTATCTGGATGGGGATGGCCGGACGTGGACGGTACGAGGCGTCGTCGAGGGTGGCGGTTGCTGCATGGGGCCACAGTCTGTCCAGGCAGGGATGGCGATGCTTAGATACGGTTTTGTGGCTTCTTTTCCCTTCGGTTTTGGTGTGTCCTGGGTGCGTTCTTGGTCACCGGACTGAGTGTCTGGTGAGCTGCGACTTGGAGGTGGGGTCGGTTGTTCTTTGTTAGCTGGAGATGATCTTGTCCCAGGCGAAGTTGAAGATTCTGCTGTGGATCTGCATGTCTTCACTATGGCCTGGTCAGCTGTGGTGTAAAAGTCTGGTATCTCTATAGGTGTGCTCCTCCATGTTCTGGCATCGCAGGATGCTTTTGGCTCGCGCTCCGGGCTCGCGATGCCAGGGGAGGGGAAAGAAGTGCTGGAGAAGAAGGGATCGTCAAGGACATTGTCAGGAATTTTATCTCTAAAGACCAGTACGTTGCCATTAGAGATCGGGGTTGGCGATCCTTGGGTGGTAGTAGAAGACGTATGGTTTGACATTCTGTATTGTTTTGTGTTGATAACGGCCAGAGTAGTGTTGCAGGGATGTTTGGGATGTTTGAGATGATTAGATCTTTCGGTCTCATGGTCGGGGGATGGGTCGTTTATATTTTGATTTTTAGCTGGGCAGTTGGCTTCGACGCAGAGACAAAGCCATGTAGGGGCCCTTGTCTACAGAGGCTGCCCTAACAAACCTGGATAGTGAAACGAGGGCAAGGGCTGCTGTCAAAGACTTCTGTCCTTCGATCCCATCTTATTCCAATAGACGGTGGTCCAAGAAACAATGAAAAAGCGCTCTATACTGCACCAACCAGGTGGAAAATATCTTGTATGCACGTCCTTGCCTCTGTTGAGTTGATTGTCTCAGTTAAATGCTCGTTTGTACCTATACTCTCGCGCCCTGTGCATTGAGAAACCAATCTCCACTAAATAGCCCTCTCAGCCTTACCATTCTGCGTTCGTCCTCGGGCTCCTGACTGAAGCAGTTAAATACCAGCACGATTTTCTTCGTAGCTACTTTTAGCATTTTGCCAGTTCTCTGCTGGAAGTGTCAACACAGGCGCATTCTCTTTGATAATGGATACCTGGAGCTCGATTTCGCTTTCCAAACAGGTTCCGTTTCGTCTCATTAGCACTTTCTTCTCCAGTTCCGTATGCAGGCTATCTGTTCTTTCATACTTGGCCAACACGCGTTTCTGAGTTGAAACAAGCATCTCTAGGCGGTTGTCGTGTTGACAATGTGAGCTCAGTGCTTTCAATGTCTACTTCCTTTGATCATTGTTCACAAGGTTGTAAAACCAACGGCTCCCGTTCTCGCCGTTTATGGACGATCGTGGTGGTGGTAATGTAGTGCTAGGACTATTATCGCATAGGACCTGATATCTAGCCGCTTGTCTAGGCACTCATTCCTGAACCTAGGCCGTTAAGATTAAGTGGATGCCATGCGAACCAATCTGGCCTCCTTCCTGGGCTCGGTGCTCATGGAGAGCGTACGAGACAGGAAAATGACTAAGACTCTAGTGTCTATGAGCTTCCTGGTTGCGTTAAATCAATTGTCGTCAAGATAGCACTCTGACGGAGTTGCAGGGAGGTAGTGGTGATTTGTGCTTGCAGCGTCTGCATCTGCTCCGCTTAATGAGCGTACGTCAGAGGTATACTATCTATATTTACTCGAACTATGATCTAGTATCCGCAATAGACTTTCAAACCTCAGATCTAGCTACATATATCCAATATATATATGCAGATCTATGTCCTGAATTAACAGAGCCACTGATGCTCAAATATCTTTGCCGGACCGATCCTCCTAATCTGGATTCGTCATTTTAAGGACTAGAAATCCAAACTGGTTCATAGCAACTTCATATCTCTGTGGGCTTGGAGAAACAAGTAGACAAAACTCCCATATCAGGTGGCCAAATGCGACTCATATACCCATCGAACCATCATTCATAACATCCATCGTGAGCAGTATGCCAAGTATCATTGATAATCCACCTCTCTTACGTCAAACTCAAACATCCCATTAGACGGAACGGTATGCTCATTCTGAAGCTTGTTAGCGGTCTCAACCCCCGCAGCTGGAACCCGATACTCGAAGCGCTTCCCAGGACCAGGAGTCCGCCCATCGGCTAGCGGGTATGGAAACGGAAGGTATTCTGGTAAGAGGCCTAGTTGCATAAGGACGGTGGCTTGGTCCCAGGCGATGTGTTCGTGGTAGAGACGATCGCCGCGAATGTTGACCACAGAGGTGAAAGGGATGCGGAGAGGCTTGCCTGTTGGCGGGATGCCGGGAAGTCTAAAATTGTGAACATACGGATGCAGTTAAAGGGCGAGATATGGGTATCTTACAGCCAGTCTACGACTTTGTTATGAGTAAGACAGAAGATGAACTCGTCGACTACGCGGTCGACACCTAGCGTCCGGCTGATGAGCTCAAGTTTCGTGTCGTCGGGGTTGTTAAATATGAAGTGATTGAGATAGAACTTGCTCAGCTTGGCTCGCCCGATGCCGCCGGTTAACTGTTCCCGTTAGTACTTTAGATGCTAACGGTGCAAGGCTCTAACTCACAGTTGGAACGTGATTAACGTACGGCTCCTGCACCATTGTCGCCATGGTCTTTTCTACAGACCTGTCCTCGAACTCGTAGTACGTGTGCTCATCCCAGATCTTCTCGAGATCAAAGTACGGACCACCCAGATGGGTCTTTATGAAGGTCAGCGTGCGCGTGTGAGCAACGCCAGCAGAGGAATAGTTGAAGTCTGCATGACCAGGGATAATGAACCCTGACGAGAGCGCTTCTGGGTACGAGTACACTTTGAGCGAGTCCGAGGATTCCGTTCTCGGCCTTGATGAATCCAAGTGGGCCACAGCTGGGATATCCCGGATCTCCCAGAGGTCGAAGAACACGGCGGCTGCGAACTTGTCCAGAGGAATGAGGTCCTGGAGGAAGTCGCCGAACTCGGGCGCGTAATCTGTCCGAGAGCCGTATACTGCATTGATTAGTAACGTCTAGCAGATCGATGAAGCAATCGAACCTAGTACACCAAACTTATCCTTCTTGGTGCATTCCGCCAATCTGCTCAATGCCTGCTCGGCGCTACGGACCAGGTCAGTGAGCGCAGCTCGGCCCTTACTTGGCTCGGCATCCAGCGTAATTTGAGCGACCGCAAAGCTCTCCTCCGCCCATTTCTGCAGCGGCTCCGGGTCAAGGCTTTGATTGTCTGCCTGGCATTGCGCGTGCGCGGCGGCCCTGATGAGGAGTAAACCGGGGCCACGACCGCATCGCGATAGTGGGGGCTGGAGGAGCACGCCGGGGGCTACTTCGACAATGGGAGCGTTTGGCAGAGGTGTTGATCCTGGTGTCATGGTGAAGGTGTGTTTGGTACTGTTTGGCGGGTTCGTCTTGAGGATGCAGGAACGGATCCAAAAGATGTAAAAGACAACAATATTCTTTCACGGCTCGGATCTCGGCGTCTGAAAGTCTCCAATTGCTCGGCTTTCTGGTCCACTTGGGATCGTCTTATCGGTGGGTTGATTGTACCATAACCTGGGTTTTTACCCTGGGTATCCAGGCCAGTTGTAAGACAGAACGCCAAGGATCTGTCAAAACCATGTCAAAGACGCATTACGGTCAGGCAAGAGGCGGTAGAGTCCAGAGTTGCAAACCGACTTGCGGTTGAGGGGAAAGCCTCCTTGAGAGTACGCTTATCAACGCGGAGAATTTATGCCTCAGGCGGCAATTCTGGGATAGGTCATGTGACGACCGCCTATAGCTGTAAGACCCGCTTTAAGCTTGGAGTTGTTCGTCTTCACCTACCACGAATCGAGGCTTTATACGTTTTTCGCCAATATACCTTGTAGCAACCCATGCCCATATCTCAACATTGAATGCGTGCAAATAACTCGAGAAGACTTTCCATCACCCTCGACCCGCCAATCGCGAAAATGAACGCCGAGTTCCAGACCGCGTTGTCCACCTTTGAAAGCAGACTCAATTCACTCGTCACAAGCCTCACAACCTCCCCGACTGCCTCAGGCGCACCGAAAGCAGCACAGGAACTGCTAATTGCTGACGATTCCCTCACTTCGACGATCGACACCCTCAAACATCACCAGAGCAACTACGCGCGCATCCTACAACTGCGCGCGGAGGCGCAGAGTTTAGAAGACAAGGTCAAGGACATTGTTCGGCTCGTCGTGCGCTACGAAAAGGACATACGCGAGGCATGCGGCGATAGCGACTCCGAGAGCGACACCGACTATGACTCTGAGGAGTTGGACCACAACATGAACGCACCGCACACGACGCAAACACGAACCTCCCGAAAGCGCAACGAAGTGGACTACAAACTTCTTCTGGACTTCGCCCGTCGGATAAGCAAGTATAACCACGAGGCAGCTGCCGACGCTGCGGCAGGGATGGCAAAGGGGAACCGCGTGCTGGCAGGGCAGGACACCGAGATGACAGACGTGAATACGAACGGGAACCAGGAGGGTAGTCCGGCGGAACCGGTTGCTGCCGTGACAAAAGAAGCGACGTCATGGCTGGACGAGTCGGCGAACATGACACGGCAGGTCTACATGCTCCCTTACCCAATGGAAGATCGGATACGCATGGGACTTATGGGGCAGATACAGCTGGCGGCGGCAGAGGGGCGGCCTGGGTTCGATCCGGATCAAGAGGTTGAGCGGCTGATCAGGGAAGCGGAGGGTGTCGGCATTGCTGATGCTGTCGCACCGCCCCCGATTGGGGAGGAGGCGACAAGGGTGAATGAGGCTGCAATGGCGGCTGCGCATGCTGGGTCTACGGCGAGTGGCGGTCGGATGGCACCGGTACAACCGAAGCCAAAGGCGACCTTGGATCTGGACTTGTATGATCCCGATGAAGACGAGGACTGAGCTTAGCCTATAGAGTCCATTGTAATCATTTCAGGCTCAACAATCGGTTGTCAATAAGAATGCGGTCTTCCGCCTGAGTACTCGCAGATTACTTGAATTTTTCATCCCTCAACCCTAATCCGGATGCCTACTTTGACTACGGAACCCCATGCTGGGAAAGCACTTCAATGAACATAGTACATTTCCATAACTATAACGCTAAGAAAACGAAATTGATCGGCGACTTTCCTGAGCCGCCCAGAAATCATCACACGACCTCCGTCTCGCATTGCCTCCATTAACTTTGGCCTTCTTGGTCGAGCCCGGCATCTCGAGCTCCCACTTCCTTTTCCTCCAGCATTCGCACTGAACTTCTGTTTCCTCCAGCTCAGTGATATAGTCACGAGCAATGAGAAGCTCAGCGTGATCCTTTCCCCATTGCATTTCTAACCATTTAATATATCCTCGGGCAGCTATAAGGTCAGATTTGTCTCTCTTCCACTGCTCTTTTACGTCCTCAATGTCCTGCGTTGCCATAGTCAGCTTATCTCGGTATATTCTACCTGCACCTTGCAGGTCCTTGATCCTCTCTTTCAGCCGTGCGACTTCTTTTTTCGCGCGCTCGAGCTCGTGTGCCTGCTGGAATACCTTGAGTTCAGTCTCCCAGATTACGCTCCTCTCTTCTCTATCAATAGAAGTAAAGAGAGACGCGCGACGGCCGTCAATGTACCCCTCAATACCTACCTCTTTCTCGGACCAGAAGGGACCGGTCCCTTCAATGCATACATCTTCCTCTGCGGACTCTTCCCAGATTATCGGCCCGGGAATTGGCTCTGATTCATAGCCGAGGATCTCGTACCAGGATAGAGACCGCAGACGCATAATGGGAGCGGAGTGACTACGGCCCTTGGGTTTGTCTTGCACGGAGGCTTTGCTTTGCTCGGCTTTGACTGCGCCCGGAGGAGTCTGGGCTTGCGGACTAGTGGGCAGAGGAAAGGGTCTGTGTGGTGCCATACCTGTGGTAGGTTCGGGCCCAGTCAGCGGCTGAAGCTCAGGTAAAGGGTAAGAGATAGTTCGGACACGGTTTGTGGCCGGGTACCAGGAATCCTCGACTCCGTATTCCGCGTAGAGGCATGCTAGTCGTTCTCCGTCTTCATAGTCTTGGTTTCCATTGTGATTTAGACTAGAGGATCGATTGGGTCCGGCTGGAATGTATTTATTCCCTGCTGGGTCGTACTGATCGTCCGCTGTATGCTCGACGACATTCAGCACTTGATCTGTGGGCTCCTGTCCCTCTGGGTCTTGGTGAGTAAAGGTTGGCGAAGGGGTGAGGAATTGCCTGTTGAGCTGCGCGATGGTATGCTGTAGCGCATCCACGTGTTTGACAAACTGGCAAAACGTCTGGCCCATGGCTGCTCGGTGCAATCCCTTTTGGCTGTAGAGGAATGGTTTTGTTCTCGTTTGGGATGTTCATTTGGGTGAACCAAGTTGTACTGACTTCGATGGTATTTATATTTGTCGACTGGCAATGAGTACGAATGGGTACGAATGATTGAATAGGCTTTTCATCTTTGCATCTGAAAGGGTATTTTCAGTTTTAGAGACAATAGACTCCTTTCTTTTCTCATTATCCTACGGATGAAAGGTGAATGCCTTGTATACAGACATGACCGTTGCTCTTTGTCCCTTGTACCCTCAATCTTTTTACTGCTAGACTAACAATCCTGCACCGCTCAGAGCAGTCATTATGCACCACACAGGACCAGTCAATATTCTGTGGAGACATAACTTGTCCCAATTCTTTTTGTATGACCCCGATCCAACCAGGGTGTTCTATGCCCATTTGTTCTGAGTCACATATACACCTATCTATGATCACTGCCTCATTCAGATAAGTATATGGCCTGCCCCAATCTCATCTATCCGCGGGCAGACTCCACGGCTTTCATATTTTTTACTTTTTCCTTTTTGTCAAGGACAAGTCCAGAAGCAATCAGCCTCAAGGACTGCGTCGCATTCAACTGTGTTAAACTCATACAGCTATACTTTCCCCAGAGCATCATAGTCAAAACTGGGTGCCCTACATGTATTCACCAAGTGTTTCTACCCCCGCTCCGCTCGAGCAAGCTCGAATAGGCCGGCGACCTCGCGCTATAAGTACCTCTTTAAGTACGTGGGCTATATTCAAGAACTACTGGATGCGCGGAGAGTAGGACAGCCAACCTTCCCTCTTACCCCGCTTTCCAAGGTCGACCGTCAACCTCCCAGACCACGGACAAGAAGACCTTCTTGACACAAACATTCAGTCGCTGTAATCAAACTGCGTGTAGAGTGACGGTACTCGAGAACCAGCATGGCATTGAATCTGGCTCGCCGCACAGCAATCGTGACCGGCTCCGCACGCGGAATGTACACCAGGCCTGCCCTATTGGGACCCCCCTTACCTCATTCAACATAACCCAGGGACTGACACGAATTCACAGCGGCAAAGCAATCGCCCTCAGGCTTGCCCGCGATGGCTGCTCCGTCTGTGTCAACGATATACCCAGCTCCCAGGCGGCAATCGAGGCAACTGTCTCTGAAAATCAAATCCCAATCCCAGGCAAATGTTATCGGCATCCCAGCGGATGTCTCTTCCGCGCCAGCCGTTTCCTCTCTCGTCAAAGACACCACCGAGAAGCTCGGCCCTTTGACGCTCATGATCGCCAACGCCGGGGTCTCGCAGGTCAAGCCCTTGCTATCCGTTACTGATGAGGACATCAGCAGCGTGATGTCCGTCAACTTCAACGGCATCTTCAACTGCTATACCGCCGCGGCGCGACAGATGATCGCTCAGGACGACCCCAAGGCGGCCGCGGGCGTCGACGTGTACAAGATCCTCGGTGCGGCGAGTATCGTCGCGCACAAGCTGCTTCCAACCATGGGGATCTACTCAGCCAGCAAGTGGGCGGTGCGTGGGCTTACGCAGGCAATGGCCATGGAGATGGCGAAGCACAAGATCACGGTGAATGCGTATGGCCCGGGTATCGTCGACACGAAGATGTGGGAGGCGATCGATGGCGGATTGGGGGAGATCGAGGGCCGCGCAAAGGGCGAGAGTCTGAAGCTGTACTCCGACAGGTTCATCGCGCTGGGACGGACGAGCCGGGTGGAAGACGTGGCAGGTTTGGTAGGCGGGTTTCTAGCTAGCAAAGACTCGGATTATGTTACAGGACAGACGATGTTGGTTGACGGAGGGATAATTTTTACATAGTTCTTTGTCCACTAAGCGTTAGGTTGCGAGATAAATCGTTAAGTATAAAGGGATTGGGAAGATTGTCTCTGCATGGAAGGAGAAATAGAGACTGAATATAGACAATATGGTCCATGTATACCAGTGCTCAGAAGACGAAGTGCAGGAAAAGAGTCAGGTACAACCCAGGGCTCCCCAAGACCCTAGGTGTCGCCTAGGGGGCCCTGTTTTGGGACAACCCACAGCAGCAGCGTAGCATCGCAGAATCTACTGATCGTGAACGAGAGCCACGAACCAACAGTACCCTCCGTTCCTCCCAATGAGACTGCGTATCCCGGCACTGCCACGTTCCCTGAGACACTTTTAACTAGCTGGTCTCAGGCAGAATAATTTAGGCGAATCAATCACGAGATCAACACGATCATCTCCACTTGCGGGATAAACTCGAATGCTAAGCTTTACTAAACAGGCCTGAACAGGTTGAAAACTCCCGGCTCCGAGACGGCCAAAAATAACGAAAAAAGAATGGCCGGGAGGAACTGAGACATTCTGAGGTGAAGCTGAATCGTCTCACTGGCTAGTGGGACGGCGCTGCTCGGCGAAAAGCGAGCGCTAACTCGAGAAGCCTGGCTGTCTCAGGAACAAGGGTCTAGTTGGAAGGATTCTCACCGTTGAAAAGGATTTTCCACGGCAAAAGGAGGGTTTGTACTAGGGTTGCCACAGGGCGTTAAGACTACACTAGAAGCACGTTGCTCATCACTTCAAGTGCCAGGCAGCCATAATTAGCCACAAATTTCTGGCGGAATTATAATAGGATGTTTTGATCTTGCAATGGTCTACAGATTCTAGACGCTCTTTAACGCTGAGACGCTCCAACTGTTCTTTCCTTCTTTTCTATCTCAGTTCCTTGCCTGCTACCTTTTTAAACCCATCTGCAGCTCTCACCTGCTGGCCACCACATCACCATGCAGATATTACGATCATTAACCTATACTGCACTCTTCTTCTTGAACAGTTTTACTGTTGCAGAAAATATCAACGTCTTTGCGTCGCCTCCACTATCGATTGCGAGCGAACCCTACACCCTCAATCTCTCCTGCGCAGAGTGCGCCTTTTCATATAGCGAGTGTCTCGAGAATGTTAAGCCGGCCTTTCTTGTACGTTTTCCGAGTGCATCCTCATGGTATTTTTATTTTATTTTATCTTAGTTCAATTTATATTTCTCGGGAGTCCACTGACTGAAAAGACCATCACCTTCTCGACGGAGAACGACACTCTCCTGGCCAACAACGACATCATTTTTCCCACCTCATGGCCGATGCGCTTCCATGCACCCCGAAAGCAGGGGTCCCTCATCGATTCGGTGCCCCTCGCATACGCGCTTGATGTTTCACCTCTCCCGCATCAGCCAGGCGCGATACTAGGCGATCTGTATCATCTCACGTTGACCCTGGTCGACCTGCAAGGCCGTCGCGCGACCGAACACCCGGTCTCCATCGGCATCGTCCGTGACATCCATGGTGATTTGCAGATCATCCAGGTCGAAGAATCGTGGCATAGATACCACCGACATCTTCACCAAGCGGGCGCTAAAGGTAAAGAGAAAAACAATGCCACGAAGACCGACGCTCAGAGCAAGAAGCCCAGCTGGTGGCGCATGGAAGCCTGGAAGGAGTACTATAACACGCACTTTCAACAGCCCGAGAGAGAGCCCTGCACTTCTGGTTCTGCTTCGAAGCCCGGCCAGCACTGCACACCATCGGCCGGTGACCACCAACGCCTACACCACGGCCACCGCCAGCGTCTTGACGATTGGATATACGACAAGCACTTTCACTCCAAGTTCACGGGCCCCGCCGTCGTTTCTGGCCTTCTCGGTGTGTGTGCGGCGTTCCTGGCTGGTGCGATGGGGTTCCTTGTAGGCAAGGTGATTGTCGCCCTCTACTCTTATCTCGTCGACAGCGCGCGGGTGCAGACCGTCATGGGGAGAGGGCTCGATGAGGAGAGGTATATGGAAGAGGTGGCTGAGTTGGAGAAGAAGCGGTTGGCGCAAATGGAGAAACAGAGCTATGCATTTGCGCTTCAGGTTGTCGAGATGAATTGATTCTCGATGGTAAATACAGGTGTCCGTCGTTTATAGAGGGTTAGGTGCAAGTATACAGTAGTGGCAGGTCAGGTCGTATGATTATCTATGAACCAACCATACTCTCTTCTCTACCCCTGGTATTTAGCAAGTTGATGGAGGACTGAATCCGTCGCTATCAAGACAATGCACAAAATTGTCTAAAGTGTACTAAATATAGCCGGATGCTCCATTTCCAGCCAGCGTGAGGGAGGTTCCCAGCTTTTCCCCTCCCCCCACCTCCTCTCCCTCTCCCCCGCGTTTTCCCAGAAACAGTGGCAAGCGCCATACGGCCGAAGCCGCATGGAGAGGTACAAATTCCAACCTTACCGTTGCTTGCCTTCCCCACAATCTCGTCCGGACGGCACCACTTCCGCGAAATTCTGCTTCCCCGGACATGATATTTCCTCTTCTGTACGATATATCTGCTCCACCAGGCCACTTGGCCCAATCCAAAGACTCGTCAGGGGATCCCGAGGAGATCCTTGACCCTCGACACGAGGCGCGCCGCGTGAAAGCGGGGTTGAGATTTCGGTAAGGGAGTCGCCACGGGTCTAGCAACCTGGCACCGGCCAACCTCTGCCAGGTGTAGCTGTCATCATCCCATGGTCAATCGTGCTCCACGTGCAGTCGTAGCTCGTGATTCGCCTCGGCGGTGCGGAGGGCTGCTCCAATGACAGTTGGTTGGAAGTCTAGACCCAGCAGTTGGGTTGTTCCATGGTTGTAGAGCTCGGCGTTCAGAGCTCACAGCTACGGGTCCCGGAATAGGCAAGTTTCTGCATAAATCATTCCTTCAGATCCTGAGTGCAGCAGCTATAGATCAAGGATTACTTTTATAAACCGCAGATTCGAATGTTATGTGGCAGATCTATGTGACAAAAGTCTGGGGTTACCGACAGCTATAGATGCTGGTGAAGGCTGCTATACCTACCATATCATGATGAGGGCATGGCGTTTGACTTTATTTTACCATGGCATCAAAACTTCCGAACCAAAGACTCTCAAACCTTCACTGCAGGCTCTGCAATGGCGAAAATATTCAAACAGTCTAAATGACGCCGAAACCCAACTCACCGGTAGCAGGGTAATTCCTCAACACCTTCCACCAAGTGCCCTACCTCTAACCCCATGACCCAGACAGTATAGAAACTCCCAAACGCCCGTCCACCCTTCCTCCCCCATGGCTCAGGCAGTCAAGATCAAATGTCCTCCGATCCTGTCGAATCTATCACCCTCAACGAAAAATTCGCCTTCACCGCATTCGCAAGCATCACCCTCTACAACTCCATCGAGCTGACTATCCTATGTCTTGCCTCCTTCAAGCGCTACCAGGGCCTCTACTTCTGGTCCCTGCTCATCACATCATGCAGCCTCATCATCAATTGCTTGGGCTTCGTCCTGCTCTTCTTCACCTCCATCAGTCCCTATATCTCCGTTACCTTTGTCCTGATCGGTTGGTACTCCATGGTAACCGGCCACTCGATGGTGCTGTGGTCGCGGCTGCACCTGGTCCTTCATAACCCCCGCATCCTCCGCGCGATCCTCTACCTGATTATCGCAAATTCAGTCTTCATGCAAATCCCAGTCACGGTTTTGTTATACGGTGCCGTCGGGCCCCGGTCTCCGACGCGGATGGCCTTCGTGCGCGGGTACAGTGTCATTGAACGCATCCAGCTCGTCGTCTTCTGCGTCCAGGAGTGTCTTCTCTCCTCCATATATATCTGGGAAACAGCGAAGCTGCTGTGGCTCCGGCCGCAGCGTGCACACCGCGTTATCCTCATGCAGCTCCTCGCCATCAACATCGTCATCTTGATCTTGGATATCATCGTCGTTGTGTTCCAGTATTCAGGGCTGTTTGTGCTACAGGTCCTCTTCAAGCCTGTCGCGTATAGTATCAAGCTGCGACTCGAGTTTGCCATTCTCGGCCGTCTCGTAGAAGTTGTCTCGGGCGAAAGTACGGAGTCTAGTGTGCGGACCCTGAATGAAGCGCCGGTCTGGTCCGGGCCAGGGTTGTCGGGCGACCAGGAACCGAATCCTACAGCGAATGAGACTGGGGCGGTGGATTGGAGATCGAGTGAGATTGGCCATGCGAACGGGATGCGAGATGGGACTGGGGAGAGGAATTCACATGTGTGGAGTGGGTGGTGGGGGACATCAAGCGTTGATGCTTGCAACGGCCGAGTCTAGGTGGTGGACCGGCCACCCACAATTTACGATAAATCATTATATGCTTTAGGTACCAAAAATATACCTATTCGCGTATGGATGGGCATTACTCGGTGTTATCCCAACTTTAAGGTCTAGAGATTGGCATTACATGTGTCCATGATATATTCCCGATAGATTTATAGCGGTGCCGCCCCAGGCGTGGAAATGTCAAGGGAGGATTGGTTATAGTTAATATCATAGAGAACAAATACGATGCAGTACTCGGAACTCAGGTACCCGGTGGAAATGGCTGGATACGGCCAAATGCACAAACCGTAGACCATAACAGATAATAAAAGTGTCCCGTTCGACATGTCATGCATAAGACCGCCCTCTACCACGTATATCCCGGATGTACGCAACGGGCTGGAATAGTACTGGACTTGCTACTATGCAAGGTTGCTTGAATCACCGGGGGATCTACCGGCAGTGCACCTCTGTGGATGGCTATAGGACTGTCTTAGTGGCAAAGGCAAAGCGGCCGGCCTGAGCATGGGAATCTCCATACTGCTGGTGGGACTGGACAGACTGCAGACTACGTATATGTAGCCCAGCTAGGGATTCAGGGTATGGCCTAGGGCCAATACAAATCACCGTTGGGGCACAGGTTCTCATAGCTGGAGTCGTCGCCATGGAAGCATAAGCATAATTCCGTCCTGTCCAGTCTAATTATGCCTCCATGTCAGGACCGTCTGGATCATTCCGACTTCGATACGGGCCGTTTGATGCTTTGTTAGGGAATAAACCAACTCTGCGGTTGCGCATATTCTGCCAAAAGAAACTGACGGGAAACTCTCTATCGAGCTGCCCCCTTGTTGCTGTTCTTACGCTCATACGACTGGCTTTTATAGTTCCATCCGCTCGTCTACTACCACTGCCTCCATATTCTGGTAAAGGCCTTGAATATGGTTATACCTAAGGCACTAACTGTCGTATCGGCTATTGTTCACGCTTCCCTCTTCACTCTTGTCTACAGCACGTTTTCACTGGTATTTCTTTACGAGCCTTCCGCTATCATGTTGGTAAACGCGCTGCCCCTTCGTTGTATAGATCATTTCAGTCTTACT
Organism: Aspergillus foveolatus; assembly: GCF_047715535.1. Taxonomy (NCBI): domain Eukaryota; kingdom Fungi; phylum Ascomycota; class Eurotiomycetes; order Eurotiales; family Aspergillaceae; genus Aspergillus; species Aspergillus foveolatus. The sequence continues at coordinate 111,619 of NW_027396127.1, read as the reverse complement.
TTTGTCGCAACACGTTCATCATTTTCTGAGGTGGTGCCGCGAGGGGCCCAGGCTAGCGTAAATGTCAGGCCTGAAGGGCCGCTCTGTGCTTGCAGGCTGGCGTGGATTATCCATTCCAACTGGTATTTGCGCGGTATTCAGGGCAAAGGTTAGTGATCAATAATGCTCACTGTGATAAGTCCATGCAGCTGACGCTTACCCAGAATCATCATACCTTTCCTTTTGCCGGCCACCGTTCAAGTCCTACCAGATAGTGTGGATACCATATCCTTTTCGATAAGGGTTCTATCAAGCTCTAGTTATATATACTTTGTATGCTCGAGAGGATGCAGCGATGCAGCGCAGAAATACTACCAAAAAGTACTTGCAAGTACTACAAGGCTTCATCCTCTGGTTCGGCGACTGAAACAACATGTGAACTGAACAACATGGATCTAGTAATACATGTTCGAGATAGAAATCAATGACGTTTTGTACAGTCTCCACTGGATGTAGAAGCCGGAGCCGGATCGATAAATCACCCAGCGCAATCCCCAACCCTATCCTTTCTTCCTTACACCTACACTTTGGACCTCCATCTCGATCAAAGGCCGAGCAACCCTCTTCTCCTCATCATTCGCCTTTCCGTCCACTTCCCCGTTCTTTTTGGTTTCCTCCTTTGCCTTAGGCCGAATGTCGACCCATCCGATTCCCCAACTTACACCAAATTGCACAATCGACAGCCCGACAACAAGATAAAAGACCCAATTTATAGCCCTAGCATACCCCCTAAGCACTCCTTTCAGATCTTCCTCCAATGATATCCCTAAATCCGGTCGCACCTGCTGCAATAATCTGTTGGGGATTAACACCCGGCGCGTACCGCGGGATCTGCGATTTCAGCCCCTCGGAGAAGATGACCGACGCTACCGCGAGGAACACGCTTCCTCCAAACGTCTGGCTGAATATGAGAATCGCCATGGCTGTTGAGAGGTCGTCGGGTGCTACGCCATTTTGCACAGCGAGGAGGGTCTAGCATGGCCGCTCTGGTTAGTATACACCTCTTGGTCTTGTAAGGGGTCAAGGGTAGGGCTTAGGTTCGATTTGGATGGGAGTAGACGAACAGGCTGCGTTGATGCCCCCCGCCCAAAGCCGAGGACGATCTGGTATGCCGCCCACGCGACAGTCGAGGTTGTGGGAGATAACAAGGAGAAAAGGCCGGAGCCGACTGCGCTGAGGATTGCACCGACAATGGCGAAGGGGAGGTAGTAGCCCAGTCGGCCAACTGAAATGTGCGTCATCCGTGAGCCTTTGCATGCAACAGAATGACAAAAGTGCGATGATGTTACATACTGAGAACTCCCGTGATGACAGCCGCTACGAGTTGGCCAAGAACATATGGGAGGAAATTAACACCGCTCATGAGCGCGGAGTCGTCTCGAACAGCCTGGAAGTAGATAGGCACATAGTAAGCGATCGCCATCGTCAGCCCGAACATCACACCCGTGGCGATATAGCTCGTGTATGCAATTCGAATCGTCAGCAGATGGAATGGGATCATTGCCTCTTTGCCCTTGCGGTATTCCCAGCCCAGGAAGACGAGGGCCGTTGCACCGGCTCCAACGAAGAGTCCGATCACCCTAGACGAAGACCACGGGTACTCGTTTCCGCCGTATTCGAGGGCCAGCAGGAACATGATCGCCGCGGGGGCGAAGAGCACGAATCCGACCAGGTCCAGAGTTTTATGTAGGGTTGGGAGGACGGAGAGCGCAGGAGGCTTCCTGCGTTGCTCGGGGACGCGTGTGAAGAAGAGCAGGATGGCTACCAGCCCGCCGATGGGGAGATTGATGTAGAAGCCTAGATAATTTCTTCATTAGAATGGCCGATAGCGGGCTCGCCGATAGGAAGACTTACACCATCGCCAGGTTGTGTATGTCGTGAAAGAACCGCCGACCAGCGGTCCCAGGACGAGGCCGAGTTGTGAGACGCCCATCATGATCCCAATCAGCGCTGCGACAATAAATACCGTCAGCATCTGAGCACCCCTCGCCCGGGGAGCAGGGAAGACAGTAGGAGGTTTGGAAACTTACTGGGCCTCTTGTGGATCGGCGCGACGCCCGCAATGATTGTCAGGGCCCCGTTGATTAGGCCAGAAGTGCCCATGCCCGAGACGGCGCGGCCGATGATCAGCGCTATGGAGGAGTTGGCAACACCGCAAATGATCGAGCCAAGTTCGAAGATGCCGAAGAAGGTGAGGAAGACGATCTGGATGCGTTAGTACACAGCCAAGACAGAATGCTAGATTGTGGCCTGGAGTGGTAGGCTAGAGCAGGCTAGGGCAGGCTCGGGTACATACTTTAGACTTGAAATGCGTGTAAAACTTGCCGGTCAGCGGTTGCAACGCGCAGCTGGCATCAAAGTCAGCCTCAAGGTGCCTTTGCTGTATCGCGAACATTTCATACCTAGCCAAAGTATATGCACTCCCATACCACGCCACGTCACCAAGAGAATGGAACTGGTTCGTGATCTTCGGGACCGCCTAGACTCTGGTCAGCAACAACTCCGCACAGAGGACGACAGGACTGCCTACCGTAGAGACAATTGAGGTATCCAGCAGCATCAGAAATATCACCAGTGTTACTCCAGTATTCACCAGCAGCAGCGGGACTCCGCTGATCCACTCCTCAGGTGCGGCCTCCTGCGCCTCTTGGCCTGCGCTGGGCCCTGGGCCTGGCCCAGGGCCAGTGTCGCTAGATTTATGGCTACGGTCGAGCTCGAGGTGTTTGTCGGCGGAGTTGGGCAGCAGCTGCGCAGTTGATGTCGGCGTTGCTATATTGCTCTCGGCATGCTGTGTGCTAGACGACGGCTCGAGGAGCTGTGTGGGTGACCTAGAGGTGCTAACTATACGTGCGTCTGCTTCTGCGACTGCGTTGCTTACAGTCAGGCCATCATCCTGGTTGTATGGGGGCCGAAGGGACCGCGTATCAACGACTGAGCTCATCGACTGGTGTTGGGGGGCACGTATTTATGTATATGCTATCTTTCCTCTGATGCCCCACGCGTTGAGGGGGAAAAAAGTTGAGGGACAGACTGATTAGGCGGCGGTTTGTTATTAAAAGCAGTTTTATAGTCAGTTAGTGGCAAATCGAACCACCGTCTCGGGCTTTACAAACCCCCGAGATATGAATCCTTCTGCTGCGCGAGTCCGCGCCCGCGCCGCGCTGAGCGACGGCCGGGGCGGGCCTCGCGGTATCGCCGAGCGTTTCGCACGAGTCGATCACTTGTCATTCTTCTCAACCATATTGTTTTATTGCGTAGATTGAGGCTTTCATGCCAAGTGGCTCCTTACTCACTTCATACTCTACACGTTCTAGAAAACATGCCTGCTCGTTCTGGGATATACTCCAAAGTATGCCAGTATATACAGTACACACTCTACTCGTCAAAGAACCCCCAAAGGCAGGAGAATCCGCATCCAATGGAGATCATGCATCGGGACCAGCTGTCGATTAGCTTCTAATCGAACTCTGGCAGGGCGAGGCACAACCACTGGTCTTCAGGGTCATGGTCTCCTGGCCGTCTCCCACTCTACCGCTGCGTGCAGATCAGGCAGTCAAGCGGCCCAGTCAGCGCGCAAACCCAGCAGAGCCTTGGACACCATTGTTAAGCTGCCCATCTCGTTGCTGTTAGCTGCTTTCATAGACCCGACTGCGTTAGCCGCGCCAGCTTGTCGACGACCTGCTCGGATACAGAAGCAGGTCCCAGCCGGAGGAGTCGAAGGTTCAGGCGGATGCGTACCGAGTGGAATATCGGGAGCATAATCATGGACGTCTTCAAGAATATTATTCTAGTGGTAGAGATATAAGAGGATATCTGTGCCGGGCGGGCGGTTAATACTGCTGCTTTCCAGCTGAGCATTTGATGAGAGGAAGATGTCCTCAGTCTTCTGGAACGCGCCTAACGCGTCTGCCCAAGAATAGCGTCTAGTTGGTACTGTAGGCCTTGGAGATACAGGGAGACTGGACCGCTACAGCGGTCCCCGACGCCTTTATTGCCGGCAAGGTCTTTGGATACGCTGTCAACGACGATCTGCGCGCGCAGTATCTGCACAATAGTGCATGCCGGTGCCTCCCTCGCTTCAACCAGAGCTGTTCACATTCGAAGCCGGTATCAATTGGAAGTGTCAGAGGTCAAGTCCTAGTGGGGTTGGGAAAAAGTAGAGCTCGGGTCTTATAAGGCCCGACCAAGCGAGGTTAGATCGGATCGGTATTGACGAATTCCGACCGTCGTTCTCACACAAAGAATGAATGCAACGCTCTTAGTGGTGATCAAGGCATTCAGTTATGTAGTAAATGGATTTTCTGGTATTCCAGCAAGGATTTCAAATGGAGGCCGCCTTTATCGGACAGACCTATGATTCTATAAAATCCCTCGTTCTTCCCACTCCGTAGCACCTAGTAATGCAGCATAAATGTTCATAATACCAGGCCAGTCTGCCATATATGATTTGTTTTATCTTTGCTATAGTGAGTCTGCTGATTAGCTTCATGCGTAAACTAACACTAACGAAGTGGTATACCATCATGCATTCAAAGGAAACTGGCTATGTTTAGCCGCAGTGGTACTTTATGCCTCTTCCGTACTCTGGACTCTTGAGTTATATCAGTGACAATATTGGTTGATCTTGTCTTCTCAGTCTAGATATCTACCTTATCTTAAAATGTAGCGGTGCAAGTGGATACAGAACTGCGTCTGTCAGGGTATTGAATGTGGAGTTATCCTGCAAACTAGATAGAAGCAATTATATATCCAAGCTTCTGCTGCAAACCTGCTATACAAAGTTTGAGTCCAATCGATTGAAACTCTCACTTGCTAACCGACTTCGCCTCCTTATGCTCTTCCCAAAGACCACCAACAGCCAGGGCACAAGGCATAGTCCAGCGGCAATGCCCCCCAGCAGACTTGCTGCAGGCCCGTACCCTAGATTCTCAAACAGCTGCCTCGACACCAGGGGAAACACCCCGTTCATGAGATTCCGGCAGAAATTCTGCGCCGCCAGCGCAGAGCTCGCGTAGCGGACGTACGTGTCAGCCAGGTAATTAAACACGGAGAGGTAGATCGAGAAGATCCCCATCGTCGAGATCCCCACGGCTATAGTCGGCACGATCCATGGAATCGTACCGCCGTGCTGCGACGTCCAGCCGAACATGAACAGTCCGGCGGGCAGAAGGACGCTCTCGACGCAGGCGAAGTAGAGCCGGTGCTCAGGAACGGTGTTCCATCTCTCGTGCCTCGAGGCGAGAATGCTTTGGGTTATTGATAGGAGGGTGGAGATGATACTGGCGGCGCAGGTTGCGGTGAAGATCGCATTTGCGGAGGAAAGACTGAATCCGTATGTGGATTGGTACACGAGCGGGATGGCGGCGAGGTTGATGTACATAACGGACCAGCTGAATGCAGCCCAGAGGGAGAAGAAGAAGACGACGGGCTCGGTACAGAGGAGGAGGAATGAGCGCGAGACGGATACCCGTAGAGTGGTGGCTATGCTGGCGCGTGCTTCGTGTTTGGCGACTCTCCAGCGGATTCGGCGCAAATTGCTTTCTTTTCTCGTCTGATCGTGGGTTTGGCCGTCATTGGCTTTTTCGCTTTGCGGCAATCGCATGCCTGGGGACCCGGCCTTCTCGAGACGCTCGTAGTACATGTTTAATGCCTTGGCTCGCTTACGGAGTATGACGACGCCGCGAGTCTCGCGGAAGAAGAAGAGCAGGGCCAATGCAAGGATTCCGTCGATGATGGTCTGCATGTAGAAGATCCATCGCCATGTCGTATACTGCGCGATGAACCCGCAGACCAGCGGACCCAGGCCCGTCCCGAACAGCGCGGTGCCGGTGAAGACTGCCATGGGGGCATTCCGCTCGCGCGGCACGTACATATCGGCCACGATGCCGCCGACCATTGTGGTAAACGTTGATCCTGCGGCGCCAGTGAAGAGCCTGGCGATCAGCATCCTATGTCGTATTGTAAATTCAGTCCTCGGGAAAATAGAGAGGATTCGGTCCATACGCACCCCGAGTACAGCCTTGTAACTGCGCAGCACAGCTGAAAAATCACAAGTATAGCTCCCGTTCCCAGAAAGACCGGCCTCCTGCCCACGATCTCAGACAGGGGAACTAGAAGCATAGGAGCGAAGCCCATCCCGCAACAAAAGGTTGTGATGCCCAAGAAGGCAGCGACGCGGCTGACGCCCCATTCGGAAGAGATCTGCTCGGTCCCCGGACTGAAGCAGCTGGTTGCAAAGGAAGCAAAAAGAGTGGTGAGGCACGAGAGCCATGTGATGAAGCTTTTCTGGAACGGGGACCAGTGGTAGGGCGACCCTAACTTGTCCAGATTCGGCGGGGGTACGTTCTCCTTGGGGCGCGCTGGGGGTGGGAGTTCCGAGTCAAAGGTCAGGTCTATGTAAGTGATGCCCTCGGCCATCTTGCCGGGATTTTTCTTTTCTCAAATTGGTAGAAGAATTGCCAGTGAAGATGCAGCTCTGGAGCATGGGAACTGAGATGCAGGATGACAGGGCAAAGACAAGCTTTGAGGTTCCATGGACGCTGGGGTGCCGCCACCATATTGGCTCTAATAAAGTATCGCGTGAAACTTTTACCCAGAGAGTCGCCGGCTCAGACCGGCTCAGAGAGTGCGCCGGCTGAGAAGAGGGTAATCCCAGCCTGAGAGAGAGCAGTGAGAGCCTAGCATATCTGGAACCACCTTGACGCAGAGTCACTGGCACGAATCATTCGCCAGTTCGTTCTGCGCACGTTAAAAAGTCTGTTTTACGCCTGATATTCTGAGGTAGGCGGAATAGACTTATCATTTATCCTGCGTATAAATACGCCTACATTGTTGGAGTGCCTTTTCTATCCCCCTACTGGAATGAATACTTAGTTTGTGACGGCGCTTCACGGTTATGAATCGCAGATCCTTGAGTCTATTGGGCGTGGACCATGAGATGTACTTCAGTAATGAATAGTCTTGGTTTATGCTCTGTGTATATACGTGCATCAAGCCTCCATGGACCGAGCCATCTTCAAAGGTCGCTAATGTGATCATAATATCTCCCTAAGCAGGAATATTCAGCCCGGTCTTCTCCTCCAACAGCTTCACAGCCCTCTCCTGCAGCCCTTCATCCACTGCAGCAGCGATCTGCTCGCCTAGCTTCCCCTTTGGCTCAAAATACGGCGCAATCAGGCTCTGATCATAGTCCCCCTCCGCCAACTTCACATATGTCTCGACTCCATCCTCCAGACTATCAGTCGCCTGCTCGCCTCCAAGCTTGGTGGCCACCCAGCCTGGATGAACGGTAGCAACAGAGGTGACACCTTTCCATTTCTTGGCCACAACGTTCGCGACAAGATTCACCTGCAATTTCGTGTCACAGTACGCCTTGAACGCATCCCACTGCGCCTCCCCCCGCTGGGCCCAGAACATATCGTCGAGGTTGTTCGGGTCGGCCTGCTTATGCAGCGTGGAGGAGATGTAGATCAGCCGTTTTGGCTTGTTCATCAGGCATGTGAGGATGTAAGGCGCAAGGACATTCACAACCACCTGCGAGGGCATCTGGGTGTCTTCTGTCCTGCGGATCGGGCCGAGATAGAGGCCGGCATTGTGGATGACGACGTCAAAAGTGCCGAGCGCGTTAGCTTCTTGCGCGAACTGTTTCGTTTCAGACAGGCTCGAAAAGTCCGCAATCAGGGTTCCAGCCGCGCCAGGGCAAGCCTTTTCGGCCTCGGCGGCACGCGGGGCGCTCCGGGCGTGCAGGTACACGATGTGGCCCTTTTGGACCAGTTGGCGGGCTGCGGCGAGGCCAAAGCCGTCAGTCGAGCCAGTGATGAGGATGCGGGACATGCTGGTTGGCAGCTTTTAAGAGGTCTTAAGGTTGGGCGTGATGGTGTTGAAGAGGGGGGACACTCTTATCACTGTATTATATCTTTGAGGGGTGATGAAGGTCCCGGTGGAATGTTACGCAGGGCCTTTTTATAAACACTTCTTCCCCCACCTGGCCTTGATCGTAAGCTCTTTGGTCCACTTTTATTCGGCATGACTCGCTCCGCAGACTCCATATATTTGTCAGCCATGAATGTGTATCTGGCTTACTGAGCCATGCTCTCAGCAGTTCCAGTCAAGAAGGTCAGTCATGGTAGAGAGATATCATTAGGTCTCTTGACCACGGAATCAATGGGAAACCACAGAGACGCAGGTCTGCATCTACACGATGCAGCGGCGCTTTGGGCCGCTGCTAGCCGTTCCTGGACCGCGGACTTGCAGACGGCACCACGGCAGGGCTCCGATTGCTTACTCGTTGGATTAATAATAAAAAATGGCAGTCGGCCTGGCCCGGGGGTCCATCAGAGTCCACTATGCCAGTGGCTTCGGCTTTGGAATGCTTCTGTGGAAGCGGCTGCCACTGTGCGCTCTCTTCTTTTTCGCCTTTCCTTTTTAGTTTTCTATTGTCATTACTGTTCTATTCTATTCTATTTATTATTTACTTTTTTTTTTTTAGAAAAAATTTTATTCTATTTGGTTTTATTGTTTTCGTATTGAAAACCCCCCAATTTGTGTAGGGCTCTCTGGGCATATGATTTGCTAGGTTAGAGGAGAGGGCTTGGCTCATGGTGAGCTGGGTTGCCCTTGCCTGATAGGAAGAAGAGGTTTATGCATACAATAGTACTAGCCCTCCAGGTAGCCCTCGGATAGTCCCCATGTGTCGAGAGTTCCCTAAGTAATGGATGGGCATGTCAGGCATCGGCTCCGGGCACCATCGTTGGCGTTGTAGCCCTCGGCCTGATCACCTCAAAACCCCTCTCCTTAGGCATCTGCCGCTTCCATCTCAACAGCTTAGAAGGCCCAAAGCCCCGGCCTGCACTTGGAATCTCGGGTTCCGAGCACGGTTCTCTTCTGGACCGAGTGATATCTCGCTCGCGCGGGCGGTAGAACTGATCGGATTCTCGCTGAGAGTAGTACTCGGTGCTGTTGATCATCTCATAAATATTGTCTAGAGGCGCTAACTCGATGGACTCCATGTTCGATTCGCTGGACTCGTCGCTTCCTTCTGGTGAAGGGGTAACACTGACAGCCCCGTTATGGGAGGATAGAGGTGCATTACACCGAGGTGGCCGGAAGAATGACTTGCTCTCATATGTGAACTGAGACCCTGAAGAACCCGGACGAGGAGAGTGTCGTATATAGGGCGGGGAGGGATGTTCACCAGGAGCAGGGTCGAGAGCCGGTAGATGGGCAAAGGAGAAGCGTCTCGTTGACCTATGCGAGAGTTGCGCTATACCGAAGACCTGGAAGGATAAATTAGCCAGCTGTCGCGTCTACTTTTTCTTCTTTGCGTTTCTGTGGAGCATAGCAAACATACCGGAGCCTTTGACCTACTATGCTCATTTGGAGCCGAATCAAGCAGGCCGACTCTGTACGAGAGGTACCGAACCGGTTTGTAGATACAGTCCAGACCTAGTCCAACGATAAGAACGGTCAGATGCAGGGACAATATACAGTACGCCATTATCGACTTTGTCCGCTCAGATGCCCCGACCTCGACGAGAAATACAAAGCTCATCCCCAGCGCGGCCAGTCTAGCAGCCGACAGTAGCGCGTGCCTCCCGGTGAACCTCGTCTGCCGGTTCCAGGAACCCCAGGTCAGGATCCAGACCTCGCATCCCAGAAGAATGACCAGCTCCGCTAGTCCTGACAGCTGCAGTCCGCCGATGGCTATGCCCCGGACAAAGGGGATGCCGTATAGTGTGTAGAATCCCCAGTGGTTCGAGCCAACCCCGCAGGGGAGAGACGTCGGCTGGAAAAAGACGGCCTGGCGATCGGTCTTGACGAGACGGCGGACGACAATGATGAGTACACCTGCGAGGAAAGCCACGGCGATCAGCGCGGTGGACGTGTGGGTGACTGGAAACCACCGCGCGTTGTTCGTCTGGAAAAGAGAGAGGGCGATGAGCGGGTGGAGGAAATAGTCGAGCACGAGGCGCGCGAGACTCCATCCAATGCGGTGGAGGAGGGTCCGCATCTCCCTTTGCAGGTCGACTGCTTGATCCAGGTTGCGCTGAGATTGGTAGAGCTGCCGTAGCCAACTATAGAGACCGGTCGACAGAATGGTCACGACGACTCCCACCATCAGCAGGGCAAGATTCACGATCGAGTTGGTCCACAGATCGCTCGTCGCAGTACTGCCAAGGTATTGGGCCATCTCCTCCAGGCCGTATGTCGCGTTCACCGAGTAAATCCCGTCTTCGACGCCCGGGTAGGTGAACTGATGGGTGACCGGCCAGTTCCTGAAGATCAGGGACGACCAGCTGAGGCTGCTCACCACCGCGCGGAAGAAGCCCGGATAGGACAAAGTCAGACACCCCGTTAGGAAGATGAACTGGAGGTAATGGAGACAGGGGCCAAGTCCAGGCATGGTCGACTCTGCCGGGTCTTGCATGCCGTCTCCGAGCTCGTAGCGAAAGGTACTCTGGCGTCGTCTCTGGTAGCTTCTCAGCGCGCCTGTGACGATGCCTGAGAGTAGCATGATTGCCAATGGGACGCCCATAAGCATACGGGAGGGTGTTGAGCCGAGATATGGCGTGATATGAGCCCTCATACAGGCTATATTCGTATTGTTCAGGCTTAGCTGGATCGTCGTATCCAGACTGCTGAAGCGGAGCTCACGTTCTAAGGGAAACGAGGCTTTGTATATCGCATACGTCCGTCGGTCATATCTGCTCGAACCGTCCGTCATCCGACCCATTGTCGACCTTTCAAGCCGCTACGTACCTTGGATTTTCCTTTGGCGACAGCATAGGGCATTTCCCCTTTGGAGCCCACGGCTTTCCACTTATGCCCGAACGGCCCAATAGTCGGGCGTCGAGTGTGAGCACGGCCGATGCCCCGTCCAATTCTTCGCACCTTTCATCGACAAAGTCGCCCAAAAGCTTGATGGAGAGGGAGGCGCCGTCATCCCTGCTGTCCAGCGCGCCGGTCAGGGAAAGCGGCTCGAATAGCGGATCAGTCGATCCATCCTCTTCCAGGCTGCATGGCAGGCGTCGGATAAACGCTGCTTGGGTGCAAAATATCACCAAGAGCCAGATAAAGAGGCCTCTGTAGTCCATTGGTAACTAATCCGAGACATCTGCGCGTCCATCTGTACCGGGGTAGGGTCAACAGCCGATCCTGTCACTTGTATGGGAGTAAGTTTTGTGGCTTTTGCAATGCGTGCTGAAATACCGACAAATTTTGACTATTATAAAAGGCAGTGGAGCTTGGTTCGCCAATTATAGCTCATTTTCATTGTTTCAGCCACTCAAGTCTCCACAGGGCTGATATTTATAGTCAAGAAAAGTGGGAACGCTCTACTACCCAGGGAATCGGATAGTCCCTTGAAAGTCAATTTCCCCGGCAAATCGAGGGAGATTGAAGTGCCGTCCGAGTTCTTGATCTTGACAACAATACCCCAGATAGTAACCCGGCGTTTTGGAGTGAGATGGTTCGTGCTGAGGCAAGCCATTATTCGGGGAGAATATCGTTGAAGCGTGCAAGCGTTCCCACAATCGAATGGAATATATCAAGCGCAACAATTTTAAACAATATGACCAGTATAGAAGACGCTGTTTTGACGCTACACTCACCTGTAGCATGGTTATTTCCTTTGATGATCTCCTTCTCGATATTCTACACCAGATTGCCGAGGTCTGGTGGTTATAGCGTGTTTCGTCCCAAAGTTTGACATCAGTTTAGAGTCATGTAACGAAGTGAATCAATCCCTTCGGCCATACCGAGCACGCTATCTGGCTTCCTATTCCTGTATGTGGACAAATACTTTGCCTCTGAGGTCCGCTCGGAGACATACCCTATTTGCACCGATTCGTCGCTACATGAGACTATTACGCGCGAATAATAATAGCAAGACCGTTGTAAGGCATATGCGCTTGTCGATGAAACAGCCTTTCATGTATGCATCTGCATTGGAAATACCGACGAAGTGTACAGCTTCCTTGTCGCTGAATTGGACGTGGATGCTCTTTCAACGTAGAACGGACGCCACTATTCTTGTCCTGCCGCTATGGGCATGCTGATATTATCCAAATTTAGCTGGACTTGGAACAGACGCTGACGTGCCCGGTTTCTTTGGGATAGACGGCAGTAAGCATGCTTGTCAAAAATAGACATGGGGGATCGCGTCAAAGCCCTAAATGAGCACCGCGCTGTTGACGCTTATTACTCGCCAAAGCTCCAGAAACACCCCCGCCCGAAAGGTAATACTGTGGTGGGCGATTCATACATTCTCTAGGCAGCTGTGGCTGGGGAAAAGTTAAATGTCGAACTTTTGCATACGAAATAAACAAGTGTGCTTTGAGCATGTACGCGCTAGGTAGCTCCTCACAGGTGGGACCTTTTTGCCATTCCAAGGATGGTGCCAACTCATAGGTGCTTCTCTCGAGTGCCTGAACTAGATCGGCCTTAACATCCTCACCGTCTACAATCCCTATGCTCAAGCGGATTAGATTGTCATAGACTCCGTTCTCCTCGCGCACTGCCTTCGGCATCCCGTTATGTGTCATCGCGGCAGGTAGCTCACACAGACTTTCTACGCCTCCCAAGCTCTCTGCCAGAGTGAACAGCTGCGAAGTCTCGCAGAGTTTCTTAGCAGCTTTGTTGCCTCCACGGATAAGGAAAGAGACCATACACCCAGCCCTTCACGATGCTGCCTGAGGGCAATCTCGCGCTGTGGATGCCCAGATGAGCCAGGATAATGCACTGCGAGAACAAGTGGTGAATCCTGGAGCACCTGAGCAATGTCAGCCGCGTTCTGAGATGCAATCCACGCACGGAGATGCAGGGTTTTCACACCCCGGTGAGCGAGCCAGCAGTCAAAGGGGCTAGGAACGCTTCCTGCCGCATTCTGCAAAAAGGCGAGGGTACTGTAGATGGCCGGATCGTGGAGTGCTATGGCTCCCATGAGGGAGTCTTGGGTTCAGAAGTTATCAGTTTCATAGGGAAAAGAATCATGCCCACTAGTACGGGACAGCAGAAGAAGTGCGGCTTCAAACAAAGGGGCAACTGGACATCCTGGTTGCTGGGGCCGGCACCGGGGGTACTATCACAGGCTTGACAAGGGGATTGAAGAAAAATGGCCGGAATGTGAGGATTATTGGTGTAGACCCTATGGGATCTGTCCTTGCGCATCTGCCTCAATTGAACGAACAGAAGAGCGAGTATAAAGTTGAAGGAATCGGTACGATTTTGTACCCGGGGTTCAGGACCAAACCGCACCAGACCTGTGGGTGAAAGCCAGTGATAAAGGTGCGTTCCGTTTTGCGCGGGGACTGGTTAGAGAAGAGGGGATACTCTGTGGTGGCTCCTCAAGGGCAGTGTTTGCCGGCTTGCTGAAGTATCTTAGCACACACTCAGAGGATAATGTAAGTGAGAAGGCTATTGTTCTTATATTTCCTGACAGTCTCAGGAACTACCTGACCAAGTTCGCTGACGATTCGTGGATGAAAAGTAATGGCTCCACTGACAACGCAGATTAAGCGTCAGGATTGTTTGTAGAAATTGATTTCTCCAGGTAAATCTCGCGCAATGGTCGAGCTCTTTCAGAAGGAAATTGTGTCATGACTCCAATAGAATGTAGTAAGCATCTCAAATAATAGGGAGGTGCATACTCAAGCAGTAAGGCTCAAGGGAATCGCCCTCTTCGTTAACCAGGCCAGCCGAAAGCGCCTTCATGTTCCGTCTGAATTCTACGAGGCATTCAGGAATTTGCCATGCCCAAGCCATGGACGTGCCATCCATGTCCAGAGAGTCCGCGCCAGGATGGGTTCCGGCTGGTGTCCAATGATCTGCGGACCAGGAAGACAGAAGCTATACTCACTGTATTCCTCATTTGCTGGGTTGGTCGAGGGTTCAGCCGTAGATTCAGACCGCTGGCCGAGTTCAACCCCTTCCTTGAACAGTTTGAGCCTTCAACATTGTCCGCTGGTGTCTGATTCCACGGGTCGTCATCGCCGAATACAATGCGACGTGCCTCTTTCTGCAACATCTCATCCGTGACGGTCTGTCCCGCAGCGCTGGTTTGCTGTACATACTGGGTCAAAGAGGCTGTAAGATACTCGAATGGAGTCGGGTTATGCCCGGTTGGATGATTGTGACATACTTCTGCGTCTGCTGCAGCACTTCTGGAATCTCCGACATTATTCAACCGGGAGGCGCTGAAGGGGTTCATCCCTGCCGATTAATGCCGATGAGATAAGGTGGCATGACGTTTTCAACCGCCAGGGCGAGGCCGCGACATCCTTGCCAATCCTTCATCAGAGCTCCCTCACGGAAATGCCGCGCAAGGTGGTTGTTCCTTTCGGACCACAAGGTGAATCTCTTCTCGTAGAAACCGCAGCGTGAGTTGACAAGCTCCACTTGTGATTTCCACGTTTCCGTCACCGGAAGCACCTGTGTGGCGCCATGCATTAAACGGAGATGCTGGGTCAGATTATCCTTGCGGTAGAAAGTGCGAAAGCTCGATGGTCTCTCCTGGCACGCCGTGAACCGGTGCGCCTCGATATGGGTCTTTGTTGGGCAGGGTTCGTCGCAAAAGACGCACTGATCAGTCCCATCTGTCGGGCTCGTGTAGACGGGGCCGAAAGGAGCACAAGCAAAGCTCTCCAGTGACCCGATAGGGCTAATCGCCCTAGGTCAAGTTATACACTACACACTGGACATGTATAGAATAGGTGTCGTACTAAATTGTGAGCTTGCACGCGCTCCATGCCTCTACCCCCAGGCCCAATGTGCACTCGTAAAGATGGTCAGATCCTCGATCGGGCTCACCCTCAGCTCTTGCTCACTGAACGGCTTTTAGCTCAGTGAGACTTTCTTCGATTGACTGAGACCGGGTAATAGCGTGGAGAAGAGCAAGAAGCCTCACGGTCGCATGAGTATGAGTTGGCCGCTAGGCTCTCCTTGTGTGCCGTCTTTTGACGTATAGTGCTAACGCAGCTTTTTTTTACTCCTAAATCAAGAGTCTTATCTCCCCTTCTATGATAAAAAACAAAAAGAAAACAAAAAGAAAAAGAAAATAAAAAGAAAGTATTTATAAAAAGCGCTCAGGTATATTAATATCAGAAAGTTGAGACTGTCGAACAAATAGGGCCTGTAAGTCAGGGCACTGTGCAAACATTTATAGCTTTCATTTACTCCATCTTTGTTACTTCTCGTGTCCATTCTTGGTTATTTAAACCAGCACTGAAATGTCAACTCGCTTTTGTATCAAAGGCTCGACTGATACGATAGAAATGGATGACTCCAACTACAGGGAGTAAACTAGCGAACGCGATCTTGTGGTGCGATGGTAGAATGGGACATAGCGCAAGGCTAATGACAGAGCTAACCCTCAATAGAACGCTAAGTCCTAATATACCGACTGTCAGATGTCAACCGGAGGAGGTTCCTCCTTACTAATCAATGTTCAGCACTCGCTCGTTTCTGTTTACTTGTCTGTTTGATGCTTTACACTGTTTGTATAGCAGGGATATCTGTTTGATGCCTTATACCGTTTGTATGGCAAGGATATCTCCTGTATAGCGAGAACCTTCTTTTTAAGCCTTTGAAAAGGTATAAACTGCCCATACAGACCGTAGTTAGGAGATCAAGACCTTCAATACAGTCACTCGTTGAAAATATCAATTACATAACCAAATTTGACGCTAGCAACCACCTCAATAGCCCACATCAGACTGTGTGGGCTATTGAGGTGGTTACTATTGCCAATTCTGGTCATTGATCTCCTAACTACGATCTGTATACGTTATTTATAGCTTTTCGAGAGCTTCAGAAAGAAGATTCTCGATATCCGTAGACAGTTCAATTAATATAGATAGTTGCAATCGCCTATGGCGGTGTGATCGCGCCATATGATTGGACGAGCAAGGTGCTGGACATTGATTAGTAAGGATGAGCGTTCGCCGGTTGATAGACTGAGACAACCAGAATAAAAGCCCTTACTAATAAGGGTTGACCCTTTTTGGTGTAGTGGCAAAATCTCTCAGACTGCTTATATCACGTGCTGTTTTTTCGAGGGCTGCGTCTACAGAGGTAGGCATCATCGATAGTTTTCACTTCTACCTGGCTAAGGACTAGCCCGAATGAAGATAACCCTTTGGGGGTAAATCACAACCCCTCGTGAATCCCCAGCTTCATTTTGTCTGCGCTCATCCTCCACCTCAATCCACCCAGCATGTCCACCACTATCACCCTCATCTCTGGCAATACTTTCCATCGCCGGGTCAAGCTCAGCACAGCGCAGGGCCTGCTTACCGTCTCTTTTGCCGATATCGGCTGCGCCACGGGCCCCGTAGTCCTCTACCTCCCAGGCATGTTCGCCTCGCGGTACCTCGGCATCCCGATGCACGTCATGGCTGAGCGCGCAGGCGTGCGCCTGCTCGTCGTTGACCGGCCAGGGATGGGCGCTTCGACTGATGTACCGCTTGCTAAGCGCATTGACGTATGGGTCGACATTGTCCCGCGCCTGCTTACTCACTTGGGCATTCCCTCCGTTACTCTGGCCTCACATAGTGCGGGAACTATATACCTGCTGAACACGTGGGCGCGGTGCCAGGGGCTAGTGAATCAACATATAGTCTTACTGGGTACGCACTCAAGCCTTGACATATAAGACAAGGTAAACAACTAAACGGAATGACCGACGCTAGCTCCCTGGGTCGATCCCGCCCACTCACGTGTTACAGCAATGCAGATGGCCCAGAACCTGCCCAGCAAAGCATTCACTCTCTGGCACCATATTCCCCGCTTCTTCATCACCCAGGCCAGCCCAGTGCTGGCATCCAGCGGCGCCGCCGTCCGGCAGATATCCATGATATCGGGAATTGGCAGCCTCAATCAGACGAAAGAAGACCGCTCGTTCCTCGACGCGAATTCGCGTCGCTTTGAGCAGGACTACGGCGTGCCTCATGGGGAACAGGTCGAGCTGGCTCGCTTATCCGCCCGCTTCATGTTCGCCGAGGACACCGTCGGCGCGAATAGCGAGGCTTTGCAATGTTTGAGGAAAGGGGCTGGTGCGGACTGGGGAGCATGCACTGACTATGCGAGCTTTGCGCTGATGATAACTTCTGTCGAGCGGAATGCCGGCAGACGCGTTAGACTTCAGGCGTACTTCGCAGCTAAGGACGCCATGGTGGGTAGCCGGGGTCAAAAGTACCTTGAAGAGTGCTGGAGTGCACCGGGGGTAGAGGAGGGCGTTGACTTTGTCTCAACAACAGTCAATGGAACGGATCATGACACTGTAGCACAGTCAGTGGATGTGTGGGAGGCGATATTCACTCTCGTGAAGCAAGGAAATTAGAGGGACCAGCTACGGGCACACGAGTAGCTACACATATTTAACTCATTGGATCGTCTGCCCCTTTGCCCTTAGGGCAAGCGAGCTAAGCAGGTGTCAGCCGGCTCAGAGGTGTGGGTATAGGAGTCATGACATGATGAAGTTTCTATGAATTGTAGCCGTGCAGGGCCGGAGCCGTAGCTCCTCTTGTCCTTTGGACGGCCAGGAAGTATAACGATGCTAAATCAGGGATTGCTGGTATATGGACATTCTGACTCCTGCTTTAATGCTAATGGAAGCATAAAGCCCTACCTATTTCCTATCTGCGAGGCATGTTTACAACCGAGCTCAAAGCCCCGGGTCTACCGGAGAGCGGAAAGGCCGTGCGATGCACGAAAGAAGCCCCCAGAGCAACAATTTCCTCTCTAGCTGGGCTGCTGAGTACAAAACCCATCAAGTGCATCTAAGCTCTGTCAGTACCGGCTACGGCGCAAAGTCATGATATAGAAGGGGAGAAAGGAAGCATGGCACAACGCCAATGTTGACGCATCAAAATGTCTACCCACTTAGCCCTATCTAACTCGACATCATATTCGTCCACCTCTTCCTCAAGGCAAACGCCGCCCCCTTGGGTCTGCGGTCTCTTGTAAAGACTCCCTTCTTGTTTCCATCCACCCGCTGAATGCCCTCCTTTGTCTGGAAATCCGCGAAATTCCAAACATGCTCACCAACCACATTCTGGATCTGGTCGAACACACCATGATACACATCCAGCAACTCGATTTGGAATTCCTCGCTCCAGATCAGCCCCAGAACAGAGTGCAGTCCCGCCATTGTGTCTGCCCCATACTCGCTGATGATGATTGGTTTGGTCGGGTACTTGGCCACCCATCCGTCCAGTTCCTCATGAAGAGCCTTTCCCGCGGACTCCAGGTCGCCCGTGTACGAGTACCAGCCAAAATACCGGTTCAGGCAGAGAACATCGAATAGGTCAGAGATCGTGTCGGTTTCATAGGTTGCCTGTCCGAGGTTGGCGAAAGTTATGGGCCGGTGCGCGGGATCGAGGGAGCGGGCGAGCCGCGTGAGGGGCTCAAAGTATGCGCGCGCACCAGGCTCATCAGACGCGGGTTCGTTGGCGATCGACCACATAATAACGCTTGGGTGGTTCTTGTCCCGTGCAATGAGTTCCCGAAGAACCTGGGCGTGGGCTGCGCGGGTATTGTTGTTGATTCCGTCCGGCGCGAAGGTCACCCTGCTTGTGTCCGTTGAGATGCCCGCGCCAATGCTGTACGCCAGCCCGACGGCGGGCGTTTCGTCAATCACGAGAATTCCGTGGCGGTCTGCAAATTCCATCACCTCCTCCGCGTAGGGGTAGTGGCTAGTCCGGAAAGAGTTCGCGCCGATCCAGTCCAGCAGCTGGTAGTCGTGGACTAGGTACGCGATGTCGTGGCCTTTGCCGCGGATGGGGCTATCCTCATGTTTGCCAAACCCGGTCAGGTAGACCGGCTCATTGTTGACCAGGATAGTGCCGTTGCCGACAGCCACAGTGCGGATACCAACGGGGAGCGTGTATGTGTCGATCAGCTGTTGGGAGGCGGAGAGGATGCTGACAGTGAAGGAGTAGAGGTAGGGAGCACCAGGCTGCCAGAGGTTGACAGAGGGAATGGTAGCTGTCCCAGTGGTTCCGGACGCTGTTGCGACCTCGTTTCCTTCTTCGTCGAGAATTGAGATCCGGATGGAGCCGGTCGTCGTGTTAGAAGTCTCGACGGTATAGCTCACCAATCCCGTCTCTGCGTCGCCATCCCAATCAACCTCTGGAACGACCGTGATGTCCTTGATAAACTGGTCCTTGGGCACAGAGTACAGCCCAATGGATCTCGCCAGCCCCGCGTAGTTATAAAAGTCGTGCTGGTAGCTCTGCTGTTTCTTCCCTGTATACTCGGAAGTCACCAGATCACCTGGAGGGATCGTCTCGTGCGTCAGCTGGTTGTCCACGCCGATCGTCAACCGGAAGCTTTCACCGGGTTGCACGAGAGAGGTAATGTCGGCCTCAAACGGGGTGTAGCCGCCAACATGCTCGGCAACCAGGTGCTCATTGACATAGACGCGGCCATGATGCGTTGCTGACTCCAGACGGAGAAAAGCGCGCTGGTCTGTCCAACCCCGAGGGACAGTCACAGTGCGCTGGTAGTAGACCCAGCCGACGTGATCGTGAATGGTCCGGTCGACGAAGATGTCGTTGTAGGAAGCAGGGACGGGACATTCCAGGCCCTTTGGTAGCGCCGCTGTCCAGGGAGCAGAGGTGCTGTTTGTGGAGTCTTCGAGGGCGAAAGACCACAGCCCATCGAGAGAGACAAAGTCTCGCGTCGACGTCTGCTGGGGTTTCAGGTTGATGGTTAGGGCTTGTTGTGTTGGCGGGAGCTCGACATCGCGGCGCTGCTGAGGCGACGGGACGCCGAGTGAGGGAGGGATGCGTGAGAGTGACAACAGGGATAGCACTGGGAAGATCCTCATTATCGGCGACGCTCGCTTGGTTGAATAGCTACGACGATGGGGTATAAGTTGCCAGAGTTGGGAATTGGTTCGATTTCTGTGAACAAACAGTGATTTATATGCTTCTTTCTCGTCTACGCGGCAATTGCCTGCTGTCCCAACGGCTTTTGAGATCCTTGGCAGCACGTCAATATAATCTCTACTACTGCAACTATCCTGCTGCGTGCTCCATTGCCGAATCACGGTCTCCTTGCCAAGGCCCTATATCCCTTCCCCGCGGGGGACGAATCCGGGGAGGAAGCCCGGGATGTGGAGAGACGGATAGTGCAGGGGATGCAGATCAACTGCCGTGCTGCATAGAGTGATATCAAAGACCGAGTGTTTGTTCTTGGCCTGATTGGTGGATTTGCCGAGTCTGTATTCCTCCTGCCTGATTAAGACGAAGCATCCCCAGGATATTCACTGGTCGGCTGACCCTGATATACTCTGAGTAAGCACCGTACATCCCCCACGTAATTTTTCGGCCCCCATTGCATGAGTCAGTTGAGTAATTGCTTCTCCTGAAAAAGTGAAGCGTAGAGTACTACATTCCTCAACCATCGCCTACTCCAAAACCCCCTCCACAACCCGACCCCTCGTACTTGGTCCTTATTTCAGCCTCAGTGAGAGCTTGCTGCCCTTGTCAGAAGTGATCTCCTCATTTGAGAGCGGAATATTACTTGTTCTGCACCTCTGTTCTTCGTCATTGCCTTGTGGAGTGTTGATGTTGTTGCTGTATGTACGCATTAGTCTGGATGAGGATCAAAGTAACAACCACACTAAGACCAATTCAGCAGGATTTGACGAGCAGATGCGGAGCCCAGGATGCGACACAGAGAGGTAGCACTGAGGATTGCATCATAGGATATGTGAATTAGGGTTTCATCCCGTACACTGGCACGAGTGTAGAATCTAAAAAGCAAGCGACACTGGTACGCCTGGCACCTGCATCCGCTATCTTCTTACGCCTTGTCTCTCTTGATGGCTTTAATATACTCTCGCATTATGCATCATGTTGCGGAGAGCCTGAAGCCAAAGGTGCGGAGTTGCAGGGTGCTATGACCTCTGCTACCCAATACGGTGACGTAGTTCGTATTCGTACAGTGAGCCATTCCCGTCTTAGCAAGGTAGTTTATATACCGTACATGAATCATATTATCTTCACCATTAGTGAAAGCCAGATATATGGCACAGTACACAAGCAACGGACCAGACCTAGAGCGTACTTAGTTCTGTTATCCGTTGTCAACCTGGTTCCCCGGCTAAATTAGATTAATCCATTCACGTCGGGGTCTGCGCTCGGCAGTCACTGCGGCAATGAGCTCGCCTATGTCTTTGCATGGTTGGAGGCAATTCCTTAAGATAAGTCGTTGTTCTGTGTCCCGCGCTTGTTAAGATGACGCTGGGATGTGCCCTATTGGTATATGGGGAAGGACCTATTCAATGCTTACGATGGGTTCGGTTAACTCCAGTAGTTACATGTCTGAATGCTTAGTGTCCGTACCAGCCGTGGCTGCATGGAGCTCAGATGGTGGTAGGCGACTACGAAAGTTTTAACTGCGGGCTCGTGGCTAGAATCGGTAGTTCATCTTACCTACTCAATAAATTCGAGGTGAAAAAGGTCTTGGATATCACCCACGTAACTAAATACGATCAAAGTGACCCAAAGTCCCCGTTACTTCGTTCATTGCGAGGTTTACAGCATCGACCCATTTCGCGCGTAGTCCTTGCGAGATGTAACGATGAGGAGGGCATTGTCGGAATTCAAGGGCTTTTGTGCCTTAAAGCCATGGCCATGCCCTCACTAGGCCACTTACTATATGCTCTATCTAGGTCAACATGGACGGAGCTATATCAGGAAATCCCACTTGAGATCCGAATATTCTCATCTGCATTTGCTTCCATCGACCGTACCACCAGAGACACTGTCTTCTTTTCCAGCTGGGTCAGTGTGCACTCCTACAACTTTTGCTCTCACCATCAAATGTCCCGCTTCAGGAAAGGGGACACCTCGATCCCTCGCAACACGGACGTTCTCCTCGGTAGTGTCATGCAACTCGTAGTCAAAGAACGTTGCGAAAGAGGCGAGGGCGAAGTAAAGCTCTGCGTAGCCGAGAACTGTACACAGGATAGACATTAGCTCCTCTCACGAGAATGAAGCTGTTGGAAGGGAATAGATTATGTGATAGGCGCAACATAACATACGTGATATCAATGCATTGCTGACTTCCTTTCCCAAACGCGGTGATGAATCGGCCAAGATGTTTTCCCCGTTCGCTAGCTTCAATCCACCGGTTCGGATTAAAAGATACGTATGGGGTGTGGGAAAATTCGAGGGATCCATGTGGACAATCCTACTATATAATCTCCATGAAGATTTCCTTTCTGCTCGAGACCAGACCTCCTGGTATCGCCCTATGACAAGTCTTTTTTTGATAAAGTCTAACTATGCCAGCGGGATCTAGGGCACAATTCTATAATTACTCAGTGGTCGCGCAACCCTACTAAGGTCACATGTCTAATTAAGACCCAATATGGAACAGGTTCAGTACTACAGGCAAGGCAGATTGTGTTAACTGAACCAGAATTCCCGGAGGCCTTCTAGCGGATATAGTTGGCTTAAAAGCTGAGCAATTAACTTCGATCCAGAGCTGTAATCTGATCTGGAATGAACACCTTATCCAACGTCGTCGCTATCAAAGGTTTATTGGTTCTGGTTTAAATTCCATTTTATCAGAGGCATCTAATTGGCTCAGGCTATCTCAATTCCCTTTCAAGCCATGGGCCAGTGAGTGGGATGGTAATTTGTCGGCACATTTCATTTCAGCATGAAGGTGACGCTCTATGCCGCCGCTAAGCGTAAAGGTCCAACACCTAGCCAGCGCCGCTAACCCCAGACAGGGGCGCATCATGGACAAAATCTCGGTTCAAGATCTGGCCAACGTCCTGGTCGACTTTCTCAATCGGTTCTACTACAATGATACCGCCGGCCTCTGCTCGGAAGAGTTGAAGCCTTTGTATGACTTCGTCCTTCCGTATTCCCTACAATGAGAAAATCGTCCGAGAGCTGGCCGAGTACGTCCACTGCACGTTCCCGTTCCTTCCGCTCGAGGTGCGCCAGGCCGTGGCCCTTTATGACACGTTCCAGATGTCGGTCGACGACCTACCAGTCTAGCAATACGAGAGCCTCCATGACCTCTGCGTCCAGCTCTCAAGCGGAGAAACAGTGAAACACTCCGATCAGATGCGGTCACTGATGGATTAGCGTTCGTGTCAGCAAATGGAACCAATAAGAGATAAGGATATGCAGTATTATCCATAGTCAGACGGAATGAATGGGCGAGATATTAATCCCAACAGCCTTGGTGAGACCGTGGGAGAGCCCTGGTTGCCGGGCAATAGCGTGGGTTAGCGGGGACGAACCAGCCACCATTGAAGACAAAACTGTGGCTGGGCTGCGATCGCCCGATCGGCGGTCAACTCTGTTTTCTTCACAACCCATGGCAGAGCAGGAGTCATAGTCGTTGTGAACACCAGCGACGGACTTGGCTCTGTAGAATTGACGAGACGAGACGTTTAATTGCTGGATGGCAGCATATTGGAGCTTTGAATACCGTAGAGGGTGAGCTGTGTGGTTGCTCAACCTTATCATCATGGAGATGATGACGTAACTCAGTAACACGGACAGCCAGCTTTAGCACGACTAGCGTCCCTATGCCAGAGCAGCGGGTGCGCCGCTAACTCGTCCGAGTACGATCTTCACGCAAGCTGTGCTGCAGCTGGCTTCGGCCGGCATTGGGATAGCTCGATTCGGGATCTGAGATACGTCCTCGTCCTATCGGAGCGCCAGCAACGGGCTTGCGATGACCTCAGTACCGTGGATTCTCGCCACGTTGGACAGCACGGTCAAGCACCCAAGCACTGAAACCATTTCCGCGTCACCAATCACGAACGGCGATTCAGCAGGGAAAAAGAAACAGAAATTAGAAAGAAGCGACTGCAGCGAGTCCCGGTCTGGATGGCCTTGACGTGGTGGCAGGCACGATCTGCCTCTGCTTCTGTTGTTAGGCGGGTCTCTGCTGCTGCCAACTTTAAAGCCTCTCTTCCCTTCTTTCCAACCTCGTCGATTTCTTCACTCTCCATCTTTCTCGCTTTACCCTTCAAGTCCACCTTTCTATCATTGCTGGCTCGCGTATTGGCGTCGATCTGTGTTATCCCAGTACCCTTACTCCTCCATAGACCTTACCGTTCTCGCATCCACACGCAATGAAGTCCTTTACCCTTCCTATGGCCGTCCTGGCCACTCTCAGCGTCGCCCGCGCTGAGATCTCCGTCAGCGAGTGTGCCGTACGTCTTCAGTTTCAGGTCTTGTTTGGTGATTGCTGCTGACTCTTGTAGAACATGTGTCTTAGTAACATGCTTGCCCTGTCTCAAGAGCTCGGCTGCGATGATGGTGATGTGGAATGTCTTTGCGGAACTCCCGACTACCGATACGGCATTCGCGACTGCACTACCGAGGCCTGCCCCGGTGATAATGCCAATGATGTCCTTCAGGCCGTTCTTGACGAGTGCCCAGGTTTGTCGATCCTTTAGGATGGGGCGAGAGCATGACCTAATGTATCCCAGGCCAGTCGGGTGGTGACCTTACCCTGACTCTTGATCCTACTTCTACCCAGACCGCGTCTGTCACTGCCACTGCCACTGCCACTGCCACTGGTACTGAAAGCGCTACTTCCCCTGCCGGCGCTGGCGATAACGGTTCGTCAACTATCTATGGTGACGATGCCTCGACTATCGTCGGAGGCGGTTCCTCGACCATCGTTGGCGGCAGTACCTCGACCATTGTTGGCGGCGGCGCCTCCACTGTTCTCGGAGACGGCACTACTAGCGTGATCGACCACGACTCCACGACGGTAGTTGCTAACGGTGCCACGACCGTTATCGGCGCTATCACCACGACTGGTGCCAATGGTGAGGTTACCACCACCGAGACCACTTCGACCGGCGGAAGCTCTACCGGTCCCTCTAGCGCCGGATCTCCTTCTCCTACTCAGGTACAACTAACCCTCCAATTTCTACCGCTCCCGTGCTAACAACATGCAGTCTCCTAGCGGTTCTCCTTCCCCTACCACGACTACACTGGTTACTTCTACTAGCAGCTCGACCTCCTCCTCCGATCAGGGAACCGCTGCTTCCGACACTTCCAGCAACAGTGATGGCAGCCAGACTTCCACCGGTAGTGACTCTGGATCCAATGCCGAGGCTACAGACGCCCCCACCAATGCTGCTCCCCGCATCGCTTTCCCTACTGGCGCTGCTGGTGCACTCGGTCTTGCAGCCTTCATGGTGCTGTAAATGAACGGACTATAACGACACGCCATTGCTTGCGCTGCTTAGCTGCCTCTTACGCTAATGATGTATGGTGGTGATGATTACTGGGCCCTAATGTATATGTTATGACGGGTTATGTTGTACTAATGGCCATTGGTAAATACGCTTATTGTCAATAATTAATTAACTGATACGATCCTTACTACTTGTTCATAAGCCCACGGAGAATCTTTAGACTTCAGTACACGATAGAGTACAAGCGGTACATTTCTGCAAGGACTGATTCGAACTGCATTAAATTCTTCTGCTGGGCTTTGACACCTTTGAACCAAGTACCTTTCTCCGTTTAATGGGTTTATACACCTGAATTCAAAGCTGGCGCCAGGGTTCACTTGTTCTTTATGTTCTTGAATTTTTTTTTTCTGATTTTTAGATTCGCGCTAAGACAAATATAGCCCCGTTTTATAAACTTGATTTTTCCCCGTATTTGAAAGACTATATAGACAGTGAAAAGTCACGGAATGAGGCTTGTGAGACTTCGTACGGATTATCTACCTGTCTTATGAGCTTCATAAAAATCAATCAAGCACAAGTCTGTGCCTGAAAGAACCCCCGAAATGTCAACAAACCTCTTACTAAAACAGTGTCGGATCGTAGACAAGGCTATCATCTGAATAACATCTGTTTGGTTCATTAAGCACAGAAGGTAGGTATCCACCTGTCGCGCGCGTTCCCTTTTAGTTTGTTCGTGAGGCGCAATGAAATAGCTCTGACTTGGAATGCAGTGGTCTCTGAATACCCTGTTCATGCGCCAGGTTAGCACCAAGTCCACTGACTGTAATAGAGATTACTGTTTTCTCAGCGCGCCATACCTTGTGTCCTAGTTTATTCTCGCATACAGGATTCGTTTGGTTTTGACAAAGTT
This sequence comes from Aspergillus foveolatus, assembly GCF_047715535.1. Lineage (NCBI taxonomy): Eukaryota > Fungi > Ascomycota > Eurotiomycetes > Eurotiales > Aspergillaceae > Aspergillus > Aspergillus foveolatus. The sequence goes on along the minus strand of NW_027396127.1, from coordinate 85,481 downwards.
TTACAGAACGCACAGAACTCCGCTGTAATAGGAAGTCGATGGCTTTGCGGATGCTTGAAAGAACTTTGTCAAGCACCTAACTACCGGTTTGTATCCATCTAGCAAGCAAAGTTATTGTATATCCAATCCCGACACAACATACATTCTATGAATCTCTCTTTGCCTGCATCTCCTGCCGAAATAGCTGGTGACACTCCCCACAACCGCTGGCTCATCAGCACCGAAGATCTCCATCGATCCACGCACAGATATAGAAAATAGCAAGAAGTTGCGGGACATCCTTGACGCAATTGGTGCTCGACCTCATATCTATTCTTGCCGTTTATAGATATAAATTGAAAATAGCGTGGATATTTGCGGCCCAGATCCAGTACGGAAATATTCTCCTAAGTCTAATATCCCCTCTCTAGCTATAATTCTCAGATTGCCGAATTCTTCACGCAAATTCAGTATTAACCCAAGTTCAACTCTCTCTCCACACCCCCCTGAACGAGCAACACCCATCCCAATCCACCATTATCTAACAGCGTCCCAAACCCGCTTATCAGCCATTTTAAACCATGCCAAAAACCCTACAAGCACAAAATCCGCAAAGCCCGGTACCTGACCCTCGAAGAACACACCTTCCCTTGTGGTTTTTGTAACCAAGGCAACAACTGGCTTTATAGCTTCAGCCATATCTTCACAAATCCTCTGCACCTCAATCTCACTAAATGGTTTCATTTCCTGGACTGCTTTATACCTGACTATGGCATTTATAATCTGTAGCACCACCTCATGACAGCCAAAGCATATTATTTCTTGATAAAGAGTTTCGCTGTCCTGACTCCGCTCGTCGCTCGCTACGATGCAATCAAACCTCTCGCAGCGGACTTGGCATGGTGGTATTTTACATATGAATGGCTAGTCTAGAACTCCAGACTACGGATTTTAAAAAGTACACAGTGAAAGTCCTGCTGGACTTTCAGCCTTGAGCCAAGGTAAATGGCGAAAACCATTCATAATCAAGCATGCGGACAGGCCCAGGGGTATCTGCCAAGGGCGATCACCGTGGGGACTATGGGGCCAGAGTGCCTGGTCCTGACTGTTCCGAGTCGCAGACTCGTGGTCCCGGACCTTCCGGCCTTGCAGCTGCAAAGCTTCCCCATGCTTGCTCTACTTTGTAGGGCTGCAGTGTGCAGCGAGGCTGGACCATCTGCCCAACTCAAAGCGTTCGGCAGAGGCTCTCATTTCTTACGGTCGAGGCTCGGATAAGGTGGAAAGTGGGGATCTGATCAATACCTTCGGCAGACCCATTCCCGACAATCCCCCTGGGTGACCATGTCAAACTGGAGTCTCTGAACATAGAGCTTCCATCTCAATGGGTGTGTTTTGGCTGCCTACACTGATTGTCCCAATGGACCGGTCGCTCAGGAGGAGAACCGGTCAGGGAGGGAAGATCATCACCGCGCCTGGAAGGACTATTGGAGTCTTGCGTAACTGGGCGGACCAGGACGGAACCTGTGGATGAAAAGGAGACGCTGATCTTGCGTGTCAGGGAGTCGAGAAGAGGTATAAAGATGGGAGACCTTTGGGCTGGCTGGTGATTTGGATTTCAACAACAGCCTGTCCGCGAAAATATTGAAACAACTCCCATCAAAATCTTAACACAACTCTACACATCAAAATGAACTTCTCCTGGCTCGCCACCCTCGCTCTCATCGGCACTGCCATGGCCGCTGGAAAGACTGTAAGTTAAACCGCGAAGCCGGAGGATCTCTGAGCCCGACATATCTTGGTCGGTGGCATGCTAACGCACCCTAGCTTCCGGCCGGTGCTCCTTGCTCTAAGGATGGAAAGATGGGCATCTGCGAGTCTGGTGTTTGCATCGTATGTATCTCGGCAACCCCGAAGACCGATCAAAGATGACTAACTCCCATACAGCAAGACGTCAACGCCGACCAGGGCCACTGCAAATAAACAGCCTTGACCCAACCTTTGATTTGATGTAGCCGGCGCACGGTATTCGACCGAAATTTTAAAATGGGAAAGGTACTAGGACCGTAATCGAATATATGTATGGTTTGCTTTTCTGTATATAATCGGAATTAATTGTATAGCCAGGAGCTCCGATTCCACAAAGAATAATTTGACTTGTCCTTTCATGTGATGTCTTGGCATGTGCGATGGCGAGGGAGACGATGCGCGACATTGCGACCGCCACCAAGTGAGAACAGACGGGGGCGAGCGGAGAGGTCTGGGGTGTGGATTAGATTCCCGTTGTCCGGGGAATGTCCCTTTAAGCTGCTGGGGACGGATTAAAGGCACTGTGGCACAACGTGGAGGCGTGAGATCCATGCCGCTGATAGTAGGCTCCGTTCATCCGAGACTGTGTTCCATGGTGTCGATATACCAAAGAAGGATAGACGCCGCTGACGAAAGACTCCTAGAGATCAAAGGCATGCCAGCATTCTCGAGTGTTTTTCAGGAAAGAAAAAAGCCAGCGTTGATAGAAGCAGGACTGTCAACCTTAAGTCGCGTCGTCCTCGTTGAATGACGCTCTCTCCACACTTGTGCGGATCATTCAGATTTCGGGCAGTGGACGGGATCTCGGAAGAAGTGTTAATGCGAGCCGAGCCGAGGCACGACTGCACGCGGGCTGCTGCTGCTCCCAGATCCGGCTTCCGGCTGCCTTTGGCACGCCTAGGGTCTTTTCTTCGACTTCGCCTTCTCCTTCGCTGCCAACACACTTTCGAATTCTACTTAACCAACCTCTTCCCTTTCGACTATTTACCCTCCTCATCCCTCACCTCTCCACTCCTCCCCTTCCTACCGTAACCTATATCCTCCACCCGCTTCAGCCGCCCCCGCATCATGTCCGCCGCCGAATCTCCCGCCTCTGACACCGTCCAGGAGACCGTCAAGGCTGCTGAGCCCAAGGCCGTCAACCAGACTGCGGCTCAAATTCGCTCCTTCGCCGCTGGCGGCGTTGGCGGAGTATGTGCCGTTATTGTCGGCCATCCCTTCGATCTGGTTAAGGTTCGGATGCAGACTGCTGCTCAGGGTGTCTACTCTGGTGCGATCGATGTGGTGAAAAAGACCGTTGCGCGCGAGGGTCTTGTGAGGGTAAGTCGTAGATCCATTGGCTGAATTACAGGCCATTGACAGGTGCAGGGTCTCTATGCTGGTGTTTCTGCTCCGTTAGTCGGCGTCACGCCCATGTGTAAGTGTTTCCCTCCCATCTGGTTCGTTCGTAGCTTACAGTGGTGAACTTAGTCGCCGTCAGCTTCTGGGGCTATGATCTAGGGAAGACGCTCGTCAGCAGCCTTTCCGAAGTTGAGGTCAAGCACAACACTCCTCAGTACTCCATTGCCCAGGTTTCTGCCGCCGGGTTCTTCTCCGCTATTCCCATGACCCTCATTACCGCACCCTTTGAGCGCGTAAAAGTCCTCCTCCAGATCCAAGGACAGAACCCTCCACCTCCCGGGCAGAAACCCAAGTACTCCGGCGGTGTCGACGTTGTCCGACAGCTGTACAAGGAGGGTGGTATCCGGAGTGTGTTCCGCGGAAGCGCTATGACGCTGGCACGTGATGGCCCTGGTTCTGCCGCCTACTTTGCCGCGTACGAGTATATCAAGCGCTCCCTCACACCCAAGGATGCGAACGGCAACGTGACCGGTGATCTCTCATTACCCGCTGTTCTGGCTGCCGGTGGTGCCGCCGGTATTGCCATGTGGATTCCCGTCTTCCCGGTCGACACGGTCAAGTCCCGTCTCCAGAGTGCTCCCGGGAAGCCCACAATCAGCGGTACAATTCGCACGGTCTACGCTGCTGGCGGATTCAAGGCATTCTTCCCTGGATTCGGTCCTGCCTTGGCGCGTGCTGTTCCCGCGAATGCTGCTACATTGTATGTACCGTCCCATTATTTGGAAAGACAATTGCTAACCACTTCCAGCGCGGGCGTCGAATTGGCCCATCAATTCATGAACAAGCTTTTCGACTAAGTGATGCATCTGACTGCATATAGAATTGAGTGTTTAAACATGTTGGAGAATGTCACGATATCCCCCGTCTTGTTTGCGGCGTTTCGTTCGAGTTTGGATTACTTGTTAGAGCGAGATGTCTTTTAGCAAGTTTGTAACTTGCAAGACTATGTTAGACTTGGCGGTGATTTCTAGTAGAATACCCATGCCTGGTGTTTCTTTTACTTTAGTACATCTTAGCTAATGTAGATGATTTTATCCGCTATCCCATCATAATAGACACACCTGATAATACCCACGCCTGTCGCAGTCCGGGGGCACTTTGCGCAGATTCCGTATGCAAAATACCCATTTCGAAGGCCTACCAACGGATCTTATTCCTCATCGCGAAGGAAGCAGGCTAGCCATGACTGTCGCAGTTCTACAATCCCCTAACCTCAAACTTTACTGCCGACACACCACCAAAGCCTTTCCTAGGCTGCTACAGATGGCACCAAAGACGCCAACCGTCGCGTAGTCATGCGCCGCACACACTTCGGAATGACTCGCCTTCTCCCCAGTCATCGCGCACGGTCGGGGACACACTGTTCAGGCTCTTCACGCAACTCCGGGTGTAAGCATTGAAGCCACAAACCAAGATAATCACATAGCACCGGAAGTTTCGGTCCGTAAGGACCCCGGGTCGATTATGACAGCTCCTTGACGCCGGCGCTGCCACTGATAACCACATAAGGCGGAAAAGCATATAATGCTTGGGGAATTATATGGCTCGCTTTGCAGCCGCATCCGAGGGATTTTCAGATGTCTTGTAGCATTTAATTGATCGCGGCCGTGTTGATTTCACCCAGGGAGCTGATACTAGGCTACTCTAGGGCTCTTCAGAGTGCCATTACACGTGCGTCAGGGAAAGACGTTGAAGAACCTCTCAGAAGTTTGATTTTATTTTTGGTTGCCTCGTCCTGATTGAGGATAAGGATGTGACTATATAAATATTTGCAATTGTCTTTAAGACTGCAGGTAGAGCAGGGTAAGGAAATAATAGATCAGTCTCGTTCTTCAAGGATGGAGAATTGTTGGATGCAGGCAGATCGGCCTAACATGAGGTCACAGGGCGTATTAGTTGTGATATTATCTGACCTGTCCCTTGACGGTATTTAGTAGCTACAGAGATATCAATTAAATAGTCCCAGTCCGAAATCTTCGTCTTCGTCTTCGTCTTCTCCCTCATCGCCGTCAACGTCCGAATCGACCAATTCCTTGTCTCTCTTTCCCCCTTCAATCATTGGAGTTCCAGGCCCAGGTTTACCTCCACCTTCAATGGTCCCAAGCGTTGCGAGTTTGGATTCTCCTTCGGCAATGAGCTGGTACATGTTAGTCTCTCTTCTTGTATTGTAAATACTACTCGGAAGAAGACTCAGGTAAGCTGTTAACCTCGTGAATATCTTTCCCTCGCAACTCATTCAAGAGCTGAGCAAGGCGGACTTCGTCGGCCTCTATTCCAACGGACGCCAGAACTTCTCTTATATCGTCGGCACCAGGCTCACTAATTCCGCCAAGCGTGAGGAGGAGATAGGCTGCGAGGTGCTTCATGGTTTTGATGAGAGTGTTGGTATGGTTGCTAAGTAGGTCTGAATGAATGGGTGAGTGATAAGCCTTGCATTTCTTCGTGTTATTATAGAGCATTCATATGTTTATTCAGTTCCTCCCCCTATATTCACCTCCTCAGCGTTTCCCTTTCATTCGTTTTGCGGCGAGGAGTCATTCGTGATTCATCCCGGAATCTCTGATCTCGGTGACTCGGCGGTGAGTCACTACGTGGTTATGGTTATGTTAGTTAGGGCTTTGAGTCAGCCAAGACAAATAATACTCATTATAACACCATTATAGGCTGAGCAGGCTAGGATAAACAAGACAGTGTTGGGCTTTTGTTGGTTTCGCTCTAGTTGCTTTCGTTTATTTTTCTTGATTATGTTGCCGACGTGACTGGGTGTAGCCTTAGGGGTGATTGGTCCTATGTATTCAACGAATCCGGGGGCACAACCAGTAAAAGAATAAGATATAATGGTTTCGGGGAGTTGAATGCCTGTTTGATTGTACATTCAGCCCTCTCCTGCACTTTACGGAGCCTATACCATCATCCTATTGCCTCTCATGGGAAAATGTCCTCTTCTCCAACGAATCTTGCCTGCCCTATATCTAATTAGTCGGTCATGCGTCCCAATCCATCATAAGCTCATACTCAGGGCATTCCTAGTATGCCGTATTTTGGGCGATCAACATCTCCGGTGCGCAGTACTAGCCAGTCTGATACGTGTCCGGCGTGAAATCTCGGGTCGTCTGCTAGCCGGGTGGCTAAACCAGTACTAGTCAGTTCAACGGCCTGTCAATTGCCTTGTTAGAATTTTCCGACGTTTTGTCAGTGAGAAAGCGGGAATTCTTCCAGTCAAGGATGGACCATAGGAGCTACAGAACACAAGATCAAGAGTTCGAAAAATATTTGAAAGATATTAAGGAACCTATATTAGTCTAAATCCAACACCAATCTATCTATATACACCGTTTATTGTCATCACATCATCAGGTCTAACGGCACTTAGTGGTCATTGACCAGAACATAGCGGTACCGCGCATCTCCAGCATCCATATCCTTGATGGCCTGGTTCGCATCCTTCATGGGCCGCTCCTCAACCCAGGGCTTGACACCCTTCTCCGCGGCAAGCTCCAGCATCTCACGGATAGTGTCAGGAGAGCCAATCAACGAACCCCCGAGCTTAACGCGGTTGGCAATGAGCGTGAAAGCCGGAATAGTCAGAGCTCCGTCCTCAGGAGCACCGACCTGGATCATGGTGCCGTCAACCTTGAGCAGGGAGACGTAGTCGTTGATGGGCATCTTGGAAGATGAGACAGTGCAGACAATCAGGTCGAGTGAGCGCTTGTTGTTCGCCATCCACTCTGTATCCTCGGCGGTCGCGACGTACTCGTCTGCGCCCAGCTTCAGCGCATCGGCGCGCTTATCCGATTTGCGCGAGATCGCAACGACGCGGTCCGCACCGAGGGCTTTGGCGAAGAGAACACCAAAGTGGCCGAGTCCACCGATTCCAATAATACCAACTGTCTTTCCAGGTCCGCAGCCGTAGTGCTTAAGCGGGGAGTAGACGGTGACACCACCGCACATCATGGGCGCCGCGTGGGCGGAGGGGATAGCGTCAGGGATCTTAATGGCGAAGTGCGCGGGAGAGCGGTTGTACAAGGCGTAGCCACCGTAGGACTTGCCCCCGTTCATGAAGACACCATTGTATGTCCCGGCGAAGTGCTTGGTGCAGTAGGGCTCGTTGGAGGTTGCGCATTCGTTGCACTCGCCCTTGCGGCCGACGCAGGACTCGCTCTGCGCACCAACGCCGACGCGGTCGCCAACCTTGATGTGCTTCACTTGGGAGCCGACGCGGACGGCCGTACCGACGATTTCATGGCCCACGCAGCAGGGGTAGTTTGTGGGGCCCTATATGATCAGGTCTGTTAGTCTTGAGATCTCAGGAAAAGGCAGGGATGGAAAGAACTTACCCATCCGCTGCGCAGAGTGTGCAGGTCTGAACCGCAAATACCGCAGTGGGAGATCTTGATGTCGACGTCGGTCTCCTCCCAGGGCTTTGGCTCAAACTCCTTCCACTGCATCTTGCCATCAACGGAGCTGGCATCGAGGCCAAGCCATCCTTCGAACTTGTAGTCGGTGGACATTGCGATGTGATGTTATGCGATTGATTTAAAGGGGTATCAAGAAATACAATTGGAAAACTGATTCTCAAAAGGTCCTCAACCTGCCTGTCAGAGACTTTTTATAGCTACAATCTTGTGGCATCTCGCCACGGCTCATCAAAAAACTTCGGCATGCTGAGTGATCAGATCAGAGTCGATCGGAACGCTAGAATGTCATCGAAGACGGTTCAATATCTGGCTCAACCAACGGTATAGTAATTAGGGTCCATAATTAAGTCCGAGATGGGTCGTTGTGGGTCCATAAGCAAGTCTATTTTCGACTTTTTGTTCCTTTTTAATATTTTTTTTTCCTCTTCTGCAGAACATGGAACGGAAAATGTATCCACAACTTCCAGGGCTACACGTGGTTGCAGAACGGACTTAACGGTCAGCAAGGCTCCAGCTATCAGGGGTTGGTGGAACTGGGCCCATATTTCGCAGATTAAAAGGCTTATTTTGGGTCTGATGTCATCGAGGGGCGTATTTTCGTAGCCAGGCTTCTTCTCGAACTAGGAAAGGAAGACAAAATGAAGAGAGTATGATGGGCTTAGGTTAATGGTGATTAATGGTGATTAATCATTCGTGGGTGGAGAGCAGACGCGTTAAGTAGAATATCAAAATCCCATACAAATAGGCGAAAGCCAAGGTTTCTTTTCAAACAAGATGCCGAGCTGCAATAGCCAGTCTATCTGAAACGAGCATATGACACCTCTACGTGCTCGTTGTAAGCCTAAGAGGCTCTTGGAGTTGGCACTAGCCTAAGTTGTGAATTAGCTAAGTTGTAAAAGACTAGTTGTAAATAGATGTAAATAAACACTTGGGCACGGCATCATCAATTCAGTATATACTAAATGCTCAAAGGCCGGAAGTCTCCTCAATGCGCACAACATACTTGGTAGCACTAGCTTTGCCATCCCTCAGATTGCACAGCGCCGTCTCCAGCCCTCTGAGACCACCCGGCACAACCTGATGCGGGTGAGGCTTGAACCAACCGTCCTGAAGGCCCTTAGCAAGGTACCGGAAGTAGACGTAGCCCAGATCCTTCTGATCCTGATGGACACAACCAACCGAGTTCTTGATCACCTGGACGTGCTCCGGAACGCCAGGGTAATCCTGGAACGGAAGGACGGTGACAATCTTCCCGCCAGGCGCAACCACCTTACCCAGATTAACAAAGCTGGACCCCTCGCTGACACAGTCATATGTGTGGAAGAGCTCGGCGCCATTCAATGCTTCCTTGATACCGGAGATAACGGCCTCATCGCCCTGGCGGTAGTCGATGATGGTGTCTCCCTTGGATCGATCAATCAGGCCCTCGACGAATGGCGCGCTGCGGCCGGCAATGGCGATAATCGGGTGGATATTACTCTTGCGGGCGAGCTGGATGGCGTAGGCGCCAATTGCTGACGCGCCACCGTAGACGACCAGCGGGATAGAGGATGCTGCCGGGCTCCAGGGGGCGGGGAGCTGAAGGTGGTGGTACAGAACAGCTACGGAGGTCAAAGCTGCCAACGGGATGGTGGCCGCCTCTGAGTGTCACCGGATTGATCAGCAAGTCTTCGACAAACTATCAGGGGGATCGCGGGCTCACCCTCGAATGAGATATGCTTGGGAAGGTGCGCGGTAGTATGCTGCCAGGCGAGAGCATACTCGGCATAACTGCCGCCTGGCTTGGTCATCTCGTGGAAGGCCATGACGCGGTCTCCGGGCTTGAACTCGGTCACATTGTCACCGACGGCCTCGACAATGCCTGCAATGTCATCGCCCTGATTACCAGCCTGGTCCAGCCATTCTGGGAGTTTCCTATCCGAGACCTTCCCGTCAGAATTCTTAATTGTATCATCTTAAACCGGGTCAGGCCGGATGGTGATAAGCCTACCAATCTTTGGGATTCGTCCCACTCACGACAACCTTAATCAGCACCTCATCAGGGCGCGGCGTCGGGATGGGCGAGTCGACGATCTGGACTGACAGTCCTTTGGGTACAATAGCTTCCCTCATGTTGGCGTGATGACAAATGACAGATAGCAAATAGATGCGATTGCTTACAGACGGGTACAGAGAGGATAACCTGGGCCTGGGGACCTGGAGCTTTCGGATACGGAGACTATCTGGGCTGGAAACTATCCGAGGCACCTCCGCGCTTACAAATCGAAGTCTCCGCCTCGTAGGAAGTGGAAGTGGGAAGCTTTCGTCATAGATCTGGCGGGAATTCGGTAGCCGATCAAGTGACTGCTGATTGGCTGCACTGCGGATAAACTGCTTATGGTGGGTCCATGGCTAATGCAGGTGGCTTATCCCGGCCGCGGTTCATGCACCTCTGCGCGTGGCAATGCCACGCTTACTCTGTAGTACATTCACAGCCAGGCAATGTTATCATATCGAGTGATGAGGCATTTCTTGCAGCTCTTACGATATAGGCCTTCGGCTCTAGAATTCTTGTTCTATGATTAATCCGAGAATTCCGTTCGAACCTCGGTACCTATCCTCAGGACTATATCGCTGCAACATCAGTGAAGCGATACCACCCTTCATTCTCGAACAGAGCCTTGTAAATCATGACCATATCAGTCTTAGATCTTCTATTATCGCACTGGATGGACCTACTTCGGAGTAGATGGGGACGTGGTCATTTCATAAATCGGCAGCAGCACCAAGACATGCCAATACCATCTATGGCCTGATTTTATTTCGCGTGGGTTTTAGCAGCCGAATGTCTTTTATATGCAGACTATACCGCCATAAGCGGCTTGCATAACGCTTAAATAAGCATAAGCCTTGTACATCCATGGTTCACTACTGGCTGAATTCATAATACACACTACGGCACTACGGCGCTACGGCGCAGCCTTTGTGCTTTATTTTGATTCGACCAGCCTTGTCATCCTCAGGATGGTGTTCGGACATAGTACAAGCCCCAGTTCGATCTCCGGTCAGGCCTTAATTCAGCTCCAGGCTTGGGCCTAGAAACTAGTCCGACATTGTGCCATGGATTCAAGACATTAGATGGTCTGAACTTTTATGGCTACCTTACCATACCGCCGGCGAATGCCGACGGTGTGGCTATTCTTGGAAGGGATGGATGGCTCCTCTACCGCCGGATTTAGCGGCACTGTCATCACTGCGGGGATCCGTCCAGCGGATTATTCGACTGTTACGGATCTATGGCGGGATTACTAACTACTTGCGGACTGTGGGTAGTTATTCAAGGTTGGGGTTGACTTTTGGAAGTTTTTGCTTAGTTTATTTGCCTTTAGCCCTATATTCTACCCTACCATAGTGTCCACAGCTATCTTCTATCACCCGGCTGCTAATGAAGTACTATCCCTACAGTTGCTTGGTAGTGCCATCCCTTTCTCATCTGACACGCAATCTTGCTACAACATTCACTGGGAACGCTCCGACGAGCTTCTCGTAGCCTTCCCTCCTTCAGCACCGCCAAAATACTTCCTACGGCAACCCAGCCCTAACGCTCGATATATTGCTCAGGGCCAGTAATTTGCAAAACCCACCTGAGCCGCCCGCTCTGCCCCCTCATTGCTATAATCTTCACCAGATTCAGTTGCTTCGCAACAAACTGTATCTCGACGGAGACCCACAGGTTTTGAGAACTTGTTATCAACGCCTGCGTGGACGGTATATGGTCAGACCTAAAGTATATGATATGTCTTAACTCCAAGCCCTACAATTTTTTAGCACAATCTGCGGCTCATAATGCAGACGTGTTCATTATCAAGTCAGCTTCCACCACCTGGTGGATCAACACTATAGGACAAGTATCACAACCTCATATCAGATGGCAGACAGGTGCGCGCCCCCGAAAGCAGCGCGCAAATAGACTATCTTCCGCAGAAAGTTGACTATGGCGTCGCGATATTGGACGTATGCAGCTCGCCGTTTCTAGAATGGACATCAAATTTGAACGTCGATTGACGGCTGATGTTGTACTAACTCATTTTTATAAGCTCCTTTCAACAATCGGCGCAATTCGCCATGTACTCATCTACCGCCGGCCAGCGCGGTCATTGCAGCTCACTTCTATTTCCGCAGTCGAACACGTGCACAACATCTTAACGGTTCTCGCCCTCATGCTGATGAAGGAGGATGATTTCTCATTTTCCGAGTTACGGCAAAGACACTTGAACTCTGTTGGTTTAGGCCTGACCGGAACATGGACAGTCTGTAACTGACTAACTGACTTGCAATTAGGGCTAGCGCCGTACTGTGCGCACCGGCTTCCACATTCCATGCGAGTCTTGGGCACAGCGGCTAACTGTCCGGTCTCGGTGCTATGTTGCAGCTCCGCTCTTGCAAGGCTGTCGCAGTTTTCGACATTGTCGCACGCGCAATGGGGACAGTGAAATCGATGTTCTCCACGCGGATTATGGTGTATATGAAGTCAACTGGCGAGACCGTCAGCAGGGCGCGCGGCTGAATCCTCAAATGGGAGGGTGTGCTACCATCAAAACACTCCTCACATATGGTAAAGCACGCTCATCGCTGCAATGCAGCCAACCCATGACAAGGCCGCTCTGTGGCTTCATACCCTACGTATACTTAGCCTTCAACTGTGGCTTGCTGAACGAAAACTCAAGCCCACAGCTTGTTTGCTCCCCACACCTAGCCATTGGCTGCCCAATAACCAGAAGCCAAGTCCTGCATAAAGGAAAGTCACCTGTGGATCTTCGATCTTTCCGTCACAATCATTGGGCGAGTTTAATTCTCGGTTGTTCAACATTGTCTTATTTGAGTGAAATGGCCCGTCGATCCTTCACCGCTGCAGCCTGGACTCGAGACGGGATTAGGGCTGGCTTACTCGGGAACACCGGAGTGCACAGCAGCTGAAAGAGTCTGCTTATCTCGACCCATTTGAATTTAGGACATAAGGTCTGTGTTCCAGGAGTGGCTTGTGGTGTGTATGGATCAATCGAGATTACAGTCGATGAGTTTAGGGTCATATTATAGTGAATCGACTTGCTGCATTGGCCTTGTCAAAAGGCCTCCCGTGCAGGATGCAGAGCCCGATGGATCATGCCATGATTCCTGCATGATCTATTGCCAATAGTCAATTGACCGAAGATTTTTGTCTCCGCCGTGGATCTTTCCATTCAGGTGAGGCTGTAGATCATCCGAGCGCAGTGTAGAATATATTAGTCTAGCCAAGTCGCACTATAAGAGCTTCCTTCCTTCATCGGCGTCTGCGGCCTGTTGATCTCAGAAGACTAGCTAACTCTCCCTTTCGCACTCAATCACTTGCGCTCACTTCAGTCAAAATGCAGTTCCGCAACGCGCTGCTCTTCCTGAGTGCTGTGGCGCCGGCTGTCTATGCCCAACGTGGTCAGCAAGAGGTGCCACTCTCTTTTGTCTCATATGACCCGTTGATTGACTTGCTGATTTTGACGTGATGATAGAACCAAGCTCTCTTCCCCAAGCGATGCCTCCCAAACCCATGCGAGGGTATCACCCCCATAAATAACACCTACGTTTGCGGCGACCCCCGACTCGGACCTGTCCAGTACCCCTCAAAATTCCCGCTTCGCAACGAACTGCGCACCTACGCACGCTTCGGCTCTCTTTGCCCAGCCGAGTTTCTTGAGAAATGGGCGACGTCTGTCAACAGCAGCGGGACATACATCTACCCGCCGGCAAACGGATTCGTTGTCGACGACGAGGAAGCTGTCATTATCGGCAATGTTACGCTCTCTGTGGGCCAGAAACTCGACCGCTTCGGGTCCGAGTATGGCACATTCCTCGCGCCGCTAGGCGCGCCATATATTGAACGCTCGCTGCCGCCGAGCAACTTGATCACATATGATGGGAATTACCCGTTCAACTACCATGTTTATCAAGTTGAGAAGGAGTTCGTGGTAGGGTTGGGGCCTATAGCGCCGTGGTTTGAGCAGCCGGGCATGGGGACCCAGTTTGTAGCCTATACGAATGTGCTCGGGTTGATTGAGGGCGGTTTCCTGAGGACGTTGAATGAGAGTGAATTCGATGAGAGGGTGGAGTATTCGAATTCCTATACTGAGGGACCAAATGAGTAGAGTAGAATCGAATTGAGTGAAAATTTATAGCCTGCAGGGTATAAACATTTGATTCGACCAAGAACTTCATGCCTTTTAAACAATGTGATTATAGAACATTCCTTGAGCCTGATGACTGAGACTTTGGCATCTAGACTAAGACAGCCTAGGCATGGCTCCTGCGCTCAATCACGAACAAGAGCTACGCGGGGACGGATTGTACTTAGGTGTAGTTGATGCATTCATTACGAGGTGGATCGAGGCACATCAGCCCCTGAAATAGAGGGTTTCAGCAGCTTGCAGGGTTATTTATAGTTCTAGATCCATTCATGTCGTGCCAAAGCCTTTTCAACTCTAGGACTACGTGCTAGATGGATCAAAGACATATCCAAAACTCATTTGGTTATGAGCTTGGCTAATGAGCTGCCAAGTAACTCAGTCTCAAGTTCGGCAGACAATTCGGCAATATCAAGCAATCTACCTCGTATCGCGAGCCCCGGAGAAATCAGACAATGCCAAGTTCTCCACTGCATCCCCGCGCTGTGCCAAGATGGTGGTTAGGGTGATCTCTTTGATATCGGCTGATATTCGAAAGCAATGTAGCGGGACATGCGAACGTGGTCATAACGTCGATATGCTATGGGTAGGCTGCAGGCCATGGGAGCATTATCGTTGCAGTCCTAACTGTATCATATCAGCAGACTGGTACCTTCAAATTCAAATCGGCATCAGAAGAATCCCCGCACCTTTAGACCCTTGGCATGAAATTAATTTGCGGGGTATATTCTCCATATCTCCAGGTTCTCCAGTGTGACTGGTACTGAGCATTCAGGCCGCGGTGTCCGGGTATGCAAGACACGGTGCGCTGGCTCCTAGGTTGAACTCGGTTAAAGTTAACCAGTTGTGAAGTAAGGCCGTTGATGGAAGAAGGCTTCTTCGGAAGTATATATTCAGACGGTATCCTGTTGATAAGTCCTTAAGAAACCGCTGTTTGGAACAATCCAGATCTTTATTGAATCACCATTGTTATTTGGAAGATCCAGCCGCAACCCGCCATGGCAGAAACGCACAACCTCAGTGAAGAGGAGAAGTTCCCGCCTAGTCAGCATTTGGAGGCCGTTCTTAAAGATGAAGAGAGATTTGGCCGTCCTGTATATGGCATTGATGAAGCGCATCAGAAGAAAGTCATGTACTGTCCCGCTCATTTTCTCTCTGAGAATCTGTCTGATTATTTGACTGCAGGCAGCGGATCGATCTTCGTCTCCTACCCATCCTAGGGATAATGTATTCTATATCTCTGATAGATCGTACAAACCTCGGACTTGCGTTTGTCGCGGGTATGGAAGAAGACCTTGGACTTGATGTCGGCAACCGGTATACCGTTGTGGTAATGGTGTTTTTTGTGGCTTACATGTGAGCCTCCAATAATGATTCCTGCGAGACATGCTAATGGGAGCATGAAAGTTTGTTTGAGATTCCAAGTGTTGGTTTGCCGCTCCCCTTGTCAGGGACCATGGACAGGAGCCTCATTCATCATAGAACATCATCCTCCCTAAAGCCGGTGCAGCGAATTGGCTTGCTTTCCTTGGAGTAAGCTTCGGGGCTGTCTTAATCGGAATGGGATTCACATACAGCTGGGAAACAATGACAGTGTGTCGAACATTACTGGGTAGGCTAGAATGGGCTCCGAACAGGGCTGCCTGATGCTGACTGTAGTGATTAGGGATAATGGAGGCTGGTTTCCTTCCAGGTAAGAGGTCTCAGGGTCGGATCATGATTACAAATTGACATTGACAAAACCAGGGTGTACTTATCTAATCACCTGCTGGTACAAGCGATTCGAGGTCGGCAAAAGGCTAGCGGCATTCTGGCTAATATCTGTGGTTTTGAACGCTTTTGCAGCCATATTTGCCTATGCGTTAACTCTGCTGAAGGGTACTTATGGTCTTAATGGCTGGAGGTGTACGCGATCATCTCTCTGAAATCTGAGCCTGCGCAACCGGCTGATGTGCACTAGGGATATTCATAGTCGAGGGCGCCATTACGGTTGGAGTTTGTGCTATTGGACGGCTCATTATCATTGATTTTCCCACCAAAGCAGATGGCTTTCTATCCCCGGCAGAAAAACAATTTGTGATCGATCGGATCAACCATGACCGTGGCGATGCGGAAGAAGATCCACTAACGGCTGCGAAGATCTTGCACCATCTAAAGGACTGGAAGCTGTATTTCTGGGCAGTGAATCTCATGGCGTCAACGCTTCCAGGATATGCGTATAGCTATTTCAAGACCATAATTCTGACTGGGATGGGATTCACAGGCCAAGAGAGCCAGCTCCTCAGCGCTCCGCCTTACATCCTGGCCGCCGCAGCTACATACTTCTCAGGCTGGCTAACAGATCGATATCACGTTCGAGGACCTGTGATTGCGGTCCACCAATTGCTGACAGCGGTTGGGATGCTCATCACTGCATATGCCAAGGCCAACGCTGCACGGTATTTTGGGGTTTTCCTCGGTACGTTCTTCCCCATGTCAGACCCCTTATGCAGTATGCTAACCGGACACGTGCAGGCGTCGGGTTCCTGCAATTCTGCATTCCGGGCGTACTTGCGTTTCAGGCGAATAATATCACCTCGCACTCGAAACGAGCGGTTGCATCGGCCACCTGCTTGATTGGCGGAGGCCTTGGTGGAATCGTGGCCAGTGTTTCTTTCAAGTCAAGTGAAAGCCCGACCTACACGACGGGCATTTGGGTCACCTTTGGAGTCACCATGGTCAGCGTCTGCATGACCGTGATCATGGATGTGTATTTTTGGAGGGTCAACAAGAAGGCGAAGGAAACGGAAGGCCGTATTGAGGGTATGGAAAACTGGTATTATACTCTTTAGCTTAGTTCAGTGGCTGCTACGGGTCCAGAGGAACTGCATACCAATGAAAGAAATCAGTGGATAACTCTACCCAGTGTCGTTAGCGTGTTTTTTGCAACTTGGCAATCCATGATTGCGAAAATCATCGAATTCGAAAGTCGATGAAAAGAGTCATGCAGCCCTTCGAAACCGCGCTTAACCATATTGGGCTATGGTCCATGTCAGTGAGACTCTCGTTCTGGGCAAACAATGCACACGGCCAGCGGAAGTCGAATGGCAGATGGAAGTTTAGGCTTTGAGTACTGTATATATGCAGATGATCATACATTGGTCTAATCGATCGATTTCATCACAAGGTTGCAGGTTAAACCTTAGGGACAAGATTCTCAGAATCAGGGTCAGATCAGGGACTGGTGGACACTTGCAAGAATGGACGGAAGCGCCGGAGCTAAGAGTCTCTCATACGGAGCGGAGGAGACTCATCAACGCCCACACCGCTTTCCATTGGCTACCGGCCGAGCTAGGCTGCTCAGCCTCAGCCTACGCTGCTTCTGCCTGCCCAGCGCCAGCGCCTAGGCCTTTGGTCACCACCAGCACCCCAGGTTTAAGAACATCGCTTATCGCCTCTTTAACTCCCTTTTTCATCCAACTCTTGTCCCTCACTTGTCTTTTCATCGCTTAAAAATCTCATTTTCATCAAATTCTGAGACACTTGTCATTATAGCATTATGACGGTCTCTCATCTTGTCCGTCGCGGGGTTGAGGCCTTCTCTGCAGCCGAGGACGGGAATATGCCCATCTATCGTGTTGAAGTGGGATCTCCTGTCCTTGCTGGCTTGTTCTTTATTACAATCCTTGCGGGTGCCTTTGCTATTTTCTCCGTAAGTACAGTCTTGGCATGGTTGCTCGATGACATTGCTGACAAGTCATTCTCTAGATCGCGTACACTTATGGAAAACTAGTACCAACCCTCGCTGCTGTGGAAGACTCTAATCCGGCTCTCTATCTTCGCGTTGATAATGATCCTATCAATAAGAACCCTGCCGATCCGAACGACGTTGAGATGGAAGTTGAAACCCCGGCTCCTAGGCCCATCACTAGCAAGCTGCGCACTACGCTTCGCCACCTCCGTGCTCGCGGCGGCCGTCTCTCACGTTTCCGTGGCTTCAGCATGTTCATCACTTTTCTTGTTGCCCAGAGCATCGTCTCTTCTTTTGTTCCTGTGTCGCCTAGCTCGATTTTTGGTGGATTCATCCTTTCCACGCTTGTCCATATTCTCCTTGCCAATCTGCGGGTTGCCTGGGTGCACATTGTGATCTCCGAGCCCTCTCCCAAGCGCTTCTACCAGCGTATCCCAAGCTTTCGATCTCTGAAGAAGATTATCCCTGCAGCTGCTTTCGAAAGCCTTGTCGTCAACGGCTCGTGCCTTGTCGCCTTTTTCATCATCCGTCTAGTCCATGGACTTAAGGAGCTCGATCTCATTCGCGATGGTGACGTTTCTCCCGAGCTCGTGCGGCGTGCCGCCGGCATAATGAGCATCGCTGGCTTGGTTGGCTGGCTTGCGTCCTTCCCCGCGAACGTCATCTTCGTCCGTGTGGCGGCGTCTATGCTCCCCGCGGAGGACGAGGCAATCATCCCCTTCGACCGAAGCTTCGGTGGGAAGGTTGCCCCCGAAGTCGTTGGTGGTGGTGTTCTGAGCATTGCCGATGCTTGGAAAACAATGGACCGTGACGGCTGGAAGCGCTATGCCAAGGCTGAACTTAAGGCAATGGGTTTGTCCATGGCCAGCTCGATCTTCTTTTCTCTCGTCATTACGGCGACGTTACTCGGTGGTGCTTTCACTGTTAAGCCTAAGAGTGACAACTAAACTCCAGAAGAACCCACGTTAATAACCGCAGTTACCGTACCTGGGAAAGCGCGGTGCCCTCTTGGACATTGGTTCTATGATTGTCTCGAATATATTATCTACTCAGTGTTTTTACTCTGTACGCTCGCCATTTACATATCAACCATTATATTTGCTTAAATGATACATCATTTTTTATTCGTCATAGGTTTGGCTTTCTCCGTATTTTCAGTACAAGACACTTGTTGCTGCATCCATGTGGTGTAGCCAATCTATAATCTTATACAGTGAGATCGAACCAAGCCCGAAGTGGTGCAAGGGTTATCCTTGTTGCCTCCCCGGGGACCCTGTGGCAATTAGCAAGGGGCGACGCTTAAGCCAGAACGCTGAGCACGGAGTATCCGGTTCGTTCCCGATGAGGGGAGACAGGAAAACCCCACCCCCTCCCAGCCAACCAAATGCCTCGCTATACCACACCGCCTGGCTCTGGGGTTATTTCACGATCAACTGACAGCCTCTTCGTGACTGTCCTGTCTGCTGAAGGCAATCTCGGAATAGCTCTTCACTCTCGCGCCATTTGTCCCCCTTATTCTCTTCTTGTCTTGTCAACTTCTCTATCCTCTAGCTCTTTCCTCCTCTTCCGCCTCTCTCCTGCCCGTCTCTTCTATCCTTCCACAGCACCCCGCCCCCGCTTTTCGCCATGGCCACAACACCGGCAGGCCGCATGCTGGCTCGTCAGTTACAACATATGCAGTCAGACAAAGACCTCCCCGGGATCAGCTGTGGTCTTGTAGACAACAATGTGTTCGAATGGGAGGTCATGCTCATGATCTCCGACGATGTCAAACTATATGGCGGTAAGTTCAAAGTCTTCCATATTTCCGAACCGGCAGCATTGAGCGTCCCCCGTTCCAACAATACGACCATTTATTGACTTTGAACGCCGTATCAGGTGGTTTCTTCCGTGCTCGACTTTCCTTCCCCCAAGAGTACCCTCATATGCCGCCGAAGATGAAGTTCGAGCCTCCTCTTTTTCACCCCAACAGTACGTCTTGATTTCCTCTCTGTGAACACAAGCCCAGATTTCACAGTTCCGTACTCACCAGTCTCGTCAGTCTACCCTAACGGCGAAGTCTGCATCTCCATCCTGCACCCACCAGAAGAAGATAAATATGGCTATGAGTCTGCCGCCGAGCGCTGGTCTCCCGTTCAAACACCTGAAACCATCCTCCTTTCCGTGATTTCCATGCTCTCCAGCCCGAATGACGAGAGTGCAGCGAACGTTGAGGCCGCTCGTCTGTGGCGAGACGATCCCAAGGAATTCAAGAGGCGCGTCCGCAAGTGTGTCCGCGAGAGCCTTGGAGAGGAATAATCAGTTATACACCACATACTCATTTCACGTTTGACATTTTTTTCGCTCGCCCATTCGTCTCGCTCCTACTCTCTTCAGCTTTGGGTCAAATAACGCACTGGTGTTGGGCGTTTTCGAGCTGTGACCCTCTTTGCCGTCTTTTTGTCTTCGGTTGCTTGGCTGCAGTCACCTAGTCCCTATAGACATCCAACCTGGTCACATTGAGTCCGTCGCAAAGTTTGGCTTGCCAGTTTTGGAGTTATATATCCTTGGTTGGTTGGGCATTGTGGTGGAACAGATATATCCATCATTTACTTCTTATATCTCGTCTTAGCACAACTGCGCCTGGATTTTAGCATGATTTCCTGGTTCGGGGCGACTCGACTACCTTCTATCGACCAGCTCAAATCCAATCTTAGAAGTTTCAAGTTCCTGGTAAATACTCCATTTAGTTTGAAGAAGACATATCGTGCAGGCATTGGAATGACATTCACAGTAAAAACCATGTCCTGCTATCAGTATAAACGATGTAGATAAATTCCGGTAAAGAATGTTTGTGCATGAATATTTGTTTATGTACAATGGTCTAACTTAAAATGGGTATATATCTCTAACTGGAATATCAACGCACGGCGTCAAGGCTGAGCCTTAACTCCCTTCCTCAACGACGGAAGGAAGAAGCTAGGGTGGAAGACGGTCAGCGATAGAACAGCGAGACCGATCATCCTGTATGAAATTAGCGCTTGGGCAAGGGCCAAATGATTTCAGTATCAGAACTTACATTCCGTCGAGTACTAGGAATTCTTTTTCTTTCTGCATAAGCGGATTGCCCCAGCCGCCGGCCATTTCGGGGATACTGCAACGATCGCTGTTAATACATAATCGAATGACGATATGGAGAGAAGGGTTATAAGAAAGAAGGCGTACCGGTAAATACACCGAATCAGCACGGTGAAGTATGCGAAGATCTCTCCAAAAAGGATAAGGTGTATGCTTCTGCGGCCGAGAGACTTCTCGCTAAAAGATCCGGGGCCATTTTTCCTAACGCGCCAGAAGAACTCGGCTGCAAGAAGTCCGCAGACTGACATCGTAGCGACCTGGAATGCAATACCAGCGATAATAATATCATCTCCAATCTTGAGAACTTCCATATCGTTTCCTGCAGCGGCTGCAACACCGCCACCTGCTGCCTGTAAGATGAGCGATCCGATATCGCAGCAGATGAAGATCCAGGTGAAGAGTTTCGGTTTGAGACGCGAGTGTTCGGGGCCGAGCGCGAGGATGATGTGCTTTAAAGTAAGGTAGATGCCGGCGGCGATGAAAGTCGGGGCGAGCACGAGGCAGACAATCTGCAGCTTAAACGCGTCACCATTCCACGGGTTATCGTTCATCAATATCCGTCCTATGTACCCTGCTAGTTCCATGAGCGGCCCGACAGCCAGCGCGATCATTATCGTCCATGACCGATAGTAGGTACCAATCCCCAGTTGAATGATGCCAAGAAGACCAAACCACACGGCGAAGAAGACATTGCCGCCGAAGTTGGGATAGTAGCCGTATGTTGTTGCCTCGACAGGGCACAACGGGGAGACTTCGTGACAGGTTTCGTAGCTTGCCATTTGAAATGATAATTGAAAAGCGCAGTAGCGGGAGCTGGGCTGCTTGGAATCAAGGTCGCAGGACCGGGCGAAGACGAGAAGAACGAGAGACAGACTAGAATGCTGACGCCGGCATATAAAGATGATAGAGCTATGATGCTCGGGGCCAGAAATTTCCGAAAACCTGCGCTCCCAAGAACCAGTAAAGCTGGGCTGGCATTTATGATAGGGAGACCTAAGGCAATCCCTGCAACCGCCTCTAGCCCCGGTTGATCGGGAAATTCGCGATTGAGGCGCTGTCATCCTGGTGGATCTTGGGCTGGTATACTCCAGTCAGAATCTTGCAATATATCTTCATGATTGGCCAGAATTGTCGCATTCGCTCTCGTTTTCGTTTTCGTTCTCGCACCGCCCCACCGGCCCAGTATCAGAGTCTTGTCCCCAACTTCGCTTAGCAGCGCTCATCTTGTTTATCCGGTTCGAGGTCATCTTTCGGGTTGCCTCCTGATTTGCTCCAGGCTAGCTAACATTGCGGCGATCTCGGCTTCCTATGCAAATCGAGTTGGTGAGGTTTATATATCCATAGACAAACCGCGCCGAGTTCACGGCAAGTTGCCGGTCGGAATATGGGATCGAGGTGAAGATGCGGTTGGGGATCCGAGTGCGATCACGTGGCGCTTAGTAAGCGAACGATTTGACACATGGACCCACGTGGGTTTACCCGGTCACCGTCAGCTCATTAGCGTCAAGCGTGTCTTTCCAGCCGTCATATGTTAATCGTGATCTTGCGTCCCTTAGCCGACAAACTGTGCTCCAAATTCTAGTTTACTGGCCACTGGTCATTGGCCGTTGCTCGGCAAATCAGCACTTTGGGTAACACCGGGGATGTGATTTTCGTGCGGCTCATACATCACCAGTGATGCCGCCCCGGAGATCTCATACAAAGTCACGCAATGGTTGCGACCAGTGCAAGAAACGACGTGTCAAGGTAAGTCTGAAGAGTTGCCGTATACCATGTGTTGCCACCTGACGCTTGTAGTGTGATGAGCAAGGGCCACCGTGCTCCAATTGCAAATCAAGAGAACTAGAGTGCTTCTACTCGCGAACACCGGTGTCTCGTAGCCTATCCAGTACATCCGCCAGCCCAACAACCCCTGGATACAGTTATAGTGCGACTCCGTATGTGGCCCAGCCCTACCAACAAGTCACAAGTGCATCGCCAGGGGATGATCTACGTGCGGCAGAATTACGCAGGCTAGAACTAATGCACAAGTTTTCTACTGAAACATATCAGAGTTTCTCTAACTCTCCCTCTGATTTCCACACTTGGCAAGTCGTTGTTCCACAGAAAGCTCTCCACCATGATTTCCTGTTAAAAGGCATTCTCGCAGCTGCTTCATTGCATATAGCGTCTTCATTGGACCCATCAGCAGCTTTTACATATATCAACACGGCCCTCGAATACCATAACCAGACGCTCACCCCATTCCGGCATGCAATAGACGACATAAGTCCTCAAACTTGTGATGCGGTCTTCGCGCACTCCGTCGTCACTACAATTATATGCATAGCTCTTCCTCGGCACACTGCGGAGAAAGATGAGAACATTGGCGCCTACGAAAAAATAGTTCTTGCGACTGAGCTCCTTCAAGGAGTGAGCAAGATCCTCAACCTGTATCGTGGGTGGGTTACGCTAAAGCCTTTCACATACGAACGCAATTTTTGGGGCGGTTCGACCACGGCCCTAGACCAAGATACTGAAATAGCACTAAACAACCTCTCTATGCTGACCGACGAGGTGTCGAACTCGGAGCAGCGCAACATGTTCCAAGAGGCAGTGAAATTGCTTCGTCAATGCTTTGTCAGGTACGCCAACTCAAGAGATATCGCCTCAATCTTGGCCTGGCTAGCTGCGGCAGATAAGGGGTTTGTTTATGCACTGAGGTGTCGGCATCCTCTCGCTCTGCTAATCCTTATGCATTGGGGCGTCCTCATCCACGAGCTTGATGGCCGGCTATGGTGGGCCCAGAATTCAGGCTCAGCACTCGTGCTAGAGCTGCTTGTCGAACTGCAGTCCTACCAACCACGGTGGAAAAACATATTATTGTGGCCAAAGCAGAAAATCGGCTTACAGAGGCATCTGGTCCATTCCCGAAGTACCCATATGGGCACGCCGCATTAAGCCAATCCAGCTACTAGGGTGCTCACCAGCCCAGGGATGTTTTGTGGGATCAGATAGAAGCAAATGATACTCAACACTCCCGTGCGCTCACAACTGCGTCTATCTATCCACATAGGTGTATATGTAAGTCACATTAACAGCGAAAGCGCTGATTACTTGCTGATGATATTAGAATAACCGAAGCGAACATTGAGCGGCAAGAGGCCAACATCTATGTACTTGAACATCGCCGCTTGCTAAAGCTTCGCCATCAGTCTCATATGTTTCTTGTAGACATCCTCGATCCTTGCAATGAGCAAACGATCTGCGTCATGTTCACACGCCGCCAAACTCAGAGGCCCGCCCATCTGCTTCAACCAGTACGATCTCCCACAGTCAAATACCCAGTTGCGGCTTGCTACCTTCACGAGCTCGGCCAGCCAGTGCTGCGGGATATTCCTGTCTTGCACAAAGATGATCTCCGGTAATTGTTCCCGGATTTTTGTTGGTGTATGATCTCGTAGAAGTTTTAAAAAGTCGTCATATGTTCGCTGTACATATAGCTCGGACCCAATTTGCACAATGCCCCGCGTCTTTGCTGCAGCATGCAAGAGACATGCATTCGCAACAAAGTCGACAGGAATCTCGTCCAGAACGTTTGCACCGCTCTCATACCCTTCGGTTGCATGCCACGTCTGCTTGCCTCCACGGTCTGAAATAAAGAGCTCGGCGAATTTGTCCATTGGGTGCGAGCCGTCCAGTCCGTATAGTGGATATGGATGTCGGAGGGCGCGTGCGAAGATAGTCGGACGGACGAACAACAAAGGCAGGGTTGGATAACGCTTCAACATCAGGCGTTCCATGAGATGCTTAGAGTGAGTATACGAGGACGAGAACCGGGACGTATGAGGGGACTCGCCGGACTGCTTTATAGACGCTATCTCCTCCTCGCAGTCTGCATCCGAGAGATCGTACAAACGTTCACCGATATACCCGTCAGGCAGAAAACTATTTGCGTACGCCGTGGATAGCTGAATAAACAGTTTCAGCTTCCTAAACGATGAAGCCAGCCGCGCCAATTCCAGGGACGGGAAACAATTGTTTTCGAGTGCCTCCGTAATACTCGAGTTGAGAGAAATCTTGGCCGCCGTATGGATAACAAGAGTGACTTCCGCTCTCAAGCTCGTCAAACTTGCGGAATCGATTCCTAAATCTGGCTGCCTGATGTCTCCAATAATAAAATGAATCTTCTTCGACCCCAGCAGCGCCTGCGTCTGACCAGGCATGCTCCTCCTCCACTTTCTCACTGCCGTCTCAGAAGATTCCCGCACCAGAACAAATATCTTTTTCGTCGGGAGCTGCAGCGCCAGTTTGTACAGTAGGCATCCCCCGAGAGACCCCGTACTTCCCGTGAGGAACACAGTGTGAGCTTCGAATGCCGCTGCATATCCCTTCTTCATGACCTCCTGCAGCTGTGGAGAAACCATCTGCAGCGCCATTGGAACGTGGTCTCGAGCACGACTGCAACCTCTGTACGGAGCTGTGTTTGAAGTGATATGTCTGAGAAACTGACGCCAATCCTAAACCTGCAACGACAAGGTCACTGTATATACACCGTCTATGCTGCCCATGTGCCGCCGAGGTCCAGCTGCTTTGTACAACACTCTCATATACCCCGTAATAAAGGGCGATCTTCTGAACCATGCTCAGGCAATATCTACCTAGTGACCTAGATGGAGTTAACCTAGGTTACGCGACCCCATTGGCTTGCACTGTTTTCCAGGTCCTACTGTAATCCTATATACCGGCAATAAGCGTCTCCTTTCCCTCCTTGCAAAGACGTTAAGGTTTGTCACGATTCGCCCCTGGCCCAGCATACCACCCTACTACTGGTACCTAGCCTAAGAGTGCTCTTCAACCTCAATTCTCAAACCAGAATGGCAAAGCCCCGCTGATTCCAGCCATGTCTCGGGAATATATCCAATTAAGAACCAGGCAGACCTATATTACCACATCATCCCGCGGCCCACTACAGCCGGTACAATATACTTATATACTAATAACGGCCGTTCGTTTCATGAATCTAGATATAGAAACGACGATTCTTAGAAGATGATTTTATGCAATATCTAACATAATACCAATATATCAAATCGAAGCTCAGCGCTCGCGACATATATAAGCAAATCAACCCAAATGCCACCTTTCATCAAGGCCCGTTTCTGAAGGCGATCAACGTGGTAGGACCATAATCCCCACGTACTAAACGAAGCCTGTCCTACCTTGACGGTTTTAAAATATTATCCGGCCAGAAACGACCCGAACTGTTGCCCTGCTGAACAGGTGGTACAGTGATATCGTCTGCTTCTTGCGTAGATGCCGTCTGTTTGGTTTCTGCTCTGGTCCCACGCACTACGTATATCAGTATTTACTAACATGTGCAATCATAGATTGGCTTGTCATGTACTTAATGTCAGAACCGGGTTGAACTCTATCCGCCACATATTATGTCCAAATTTACATACAGGAGGCGAAGAAGCAGAGCCCAATCGCCTCTAAACAAGCTACATTAGTTTGAATAATAGGTCAGGGAACATGATATCGAGCAAAGGACGTTAGGCTTAGTGTCTAGGAAGCCTTGAGGTTGTTCCCGCCACCAATGCTTCCACTACCACTTCCACCTCCACCTCCACCGCACCAGCAGCGCCCTTCGCCTTCTCGATCAACTTGAACAAGAATATCTATTCCCTTTTCTTTGAGGAAGTCGGCGGTTCTCTTTCGGACGTCTTCTAAGTCCGCGGCGCGGGAGGCTGTGACATGGATTACGCCTAGGACTGATGGAGTGTCGTTTTCATGTGCGTGGCCGTGGTCATGCCCATGACCGTGATGGTCATGGCTGTGGATGGATTTGTTGTGGCTGTGGCTGTGGCTGTGGCTATGGCCATGGTCATGACCATGGCTATGTCCCGAGGACTTCTCCGTATCATCCAACCAAAACTTGGGAACGGTGTAGCCGACAACACCCCGAAGCGTACTAACGCCGGCGAGGGTTTCACGGACATTGTATTCCACATCAGCCGGTAGAGTGAGCAACAGGCTTTTCGCTGTGCTACTGACCAGTGGAACGGCCGAAGCAAAAATCAGAATTGCAATCATGCAAGACGCGATAGGGTCGTACCCTGCCCAGCCAGAGTAATGTACAAGGATAGTTGAGATCACAACAGCTACCGACCCGAGGGTATCCGCTAGAATGTGAAGAAAGATTCCGTGCATGTTCTCGTTTCCGTGGGAGTGCGAGTGCGAGTGCCCGTGCCCGTGCCCGTGCCCATGGTCATGTCCATGCGCATGCCCGTGATCAAAGGCCATAATTCCGACGAGGTTCACGAGTAGACCCGCTACACTGACTGCGAGGAGTTCTCCAAGGCGGTGCATTTGGCTGCCTGAAGAGAGTCTCTCCACCGCCTCGTATATGATTTCGACGCTTATAATCCTGTAAATGGTCAGTTAAGAATACTGAGTAATATGTCTGACTGTCCTTACATGAGAAAAATTCCGTTCGCAAAACCCGATAGCGTATCGACTTTACCATAGCCGTAGGGGAACCGAGTGCTTGGCGGCCACCTGCTCATAACAGCAGCGCACAGTCCAACTACAAGCGCCAGGCAGTCAAAAAACATGTGAATACTGTCACTGAGTAACCCAAGGGATCCCGTGGCGAAGCCGTAAGATAGTTGAACAAGCATAAAGCCAAAGTTTAGACTGCAAATCATTAGCCATGGTGCGTTGGGCCGAGTATACAGGGATGCGGTATACCTCATGAAATAGAAGATGCGGCGCGAGTCGCGTTCCTTGAGGATGCTGTACAGTAAAGGGTAAGACTCGGTATAACGTAGAATGATTTTCGTTGCTCGCGAGGGCTTGGAAGTCGCGTGTGCGTAGTGGTGATGGTGAGTATGTTCCTCAGAAACTGAGCGTTTATCGTCAAGCCTGGCGGCGAAGAAAGACACAATGGCTAGCAAAGCTCGAATAAAGTAGACAGTGTAGACGTTGTCTTGAACTGGTGGTGAGCAAAATAACGCAGCACTGCCCGTCGCGACAGCAACGCCGATTTTGCGGGGTGAGTATATACTGGAGATGTCTAGATACGTTAAGCAGGTAGCCAAAGAGCCCACAGCTGCCAGAATGTGTATAATATCAGAAGCAGCGAAAGAAAGATTTCCTGTGATGATAAATGTCAAGAGTCCTAAGACAGCGCCTGTTAGAGCAGCAATCAATGGGTCTTGCGACGAGTTTCCTAGCTCCAGCGTAGTCACTGAGTCATTGGGACGGTCAGGTATGGAGATCCCAAGTCCACTCTCGGATGCATGGTTTGAGCCCGAGATTGCTGGGAACGGAGGACGGATGAGAAAGACCGAGGCAAGCAAAGCCATGTATCCCACGAAGGGTGCATTGTCCCATACTGCGTTCATGCCAAAGAAGCTCATTGCCAGACCTATAAATATGAAAGCGGCGCTCAACTTCTTGAAACTCTGCCTTTCTCTTCCACTGCTAGCAGAAGTTTGACCGCGAACAACTGTTGGCAGTCCTGAACCTACAGCGAGGGCCAACGAAAAAGCGACGAGAAACCCACCTACTTTTAGGGTCGCATAGATGGGAAACGCAGCTGAACATATCTGACTGAGCGCAGTTATCCCGGTGTTCAACTCCAGGCTGGGCATTTTCAGAGCGGCATCCACCCCACTCCTCCGGTTTGGGCGAATTAGAGCCAACCCTCCATGTAAAATCAGGGTTGCGGCGGTCAATCCAAGCGTCCGCGATGTAGCCCGATCTATCCTCCCGATGGACGCTGTTGAGTCGGGTTCGGGTTGCGTCCATTGCGCATAATGTTCGTAGAACCAGGACAAAGCGATCCACGGCAGTGCAACCATAATTCCTGCGACCACTTCATCGCTGATAATCGTTAGATTAGAGACACCTCACAAGTAATGCCATACTTACAGTTGCCTTGGCGCTGTTTCTGTTTGGATTCCCATACTCTTGTGGGCATGGGAATGTGCGACGGGCGCTGAGTTGAAATGATCATGGTGGTCGGAAGTATGGCAGTGCGAATGGTGGTGTCCTCCATTTTTAGGGTCCTCGGCGTAGCCATTCGAGTTGTTCACATCTGCAACTGATTGCTGAGACTGCTGCTGGGCTGCGGGTAGCGCATAGGACGGAATTGGCTGGGAGATCGGCGTCGAGCGGCGGGAGTGGCCACGACCCCTAGAGTGACCCAGACCATGTCCTTGCGAGAAAGAGGGGATTGCTTCCGCAGAGGACATGGTTTTCCCTGCCAGCATTCTATTCGGCCTGGCGCAACGTGCGACGACGAGTTCGCAGAGAACTAGACCGCGGGGGCGAAGAATAGGAGGTGAAGAAGGACAGGTACTTCGACGAGCGGAGCAACCCAAGAACGGGATAAGGAGCTTTAGGAGGTCAAGAAAAACGACCTGCCGGGCGACTGTACAAACAAGAGCAGCATAGCGCGGATGGAAACCACAGTATTGTAAGGATGAGCGACCTTAATGAGCCCGATTTGCGCTGAATTGGCGACACAACGGAAACGCCGCTGCTGCTCTTCGCGAGTTGTCTCAAGTGTCGCGATGAGGATTCATCACGTGGTCTCCGCGCTTCGTTATCGCGTTATCGCACTTTTATGCCTGAAAAACTAGGCTCTAGACCAATTCCTATCTGAGACCACGTTGACTCCGCGCGATACTTTCGCTCGAGCTTTAAGGAACTTCTTCAGAGCTCCAGGCCGCTGCTCTTCAAGGGGTTGTCAATGCTGTACACGTCAGTTTTACCGTCGGCCCACGCACACTCTCGAGTTGAATCCCGCAAGGCCCTTTTCCATTGATAACTTGTGGTCGTGCTTCGCCATGATTGAATCCGTCATTGAAGTCGCCTTTTTCGTATCCACCATTGTGACATTGTTCATACTCATGCTCCCTTCGCAGTATGAACCAAAGCGTAGTGTGGTTGGTAGTAGCGATGACTTGAGTGAACCGAAGACCACCGCTCAGGTTCTCGTCCTCGGGGATATTGGCCGCAGCCCCCGCATGCAGTATCACGCATTAAGTATCGCTCGCGGCGGCGGCGATGTAAATATTATTGGATACTCCGGTAAGATAATCACAATCTTCAATCGTGCATTCTGACTCAATGTACCGCAGAATCGGAGATTCATCCTGATGTTTCCTCCCATCCCAACATCTCAATTGTCCCGATTCCTCCTCATCCGGGCGTTCTACAAACGAGCAACAAGTTGTTGTTTCTGTTCGTCGCACCCTTGAAAGTGCTTTTCCAAGTTATCGCTTTGTGGTGGATCCTAGCATACCACACAAAGCCTGCCAAATGGCTTCTCGTCCAGGTTTGCTATTCCGCGATCTATATTTGCTGGAGTTGTCTAATATGTTGGGCTGTAGAATCCGCCATCTATTCCAACTCTGGCTATTGCCTCACTTGTTTGTTTCTTCCGACAGACCAGACTTGTTATCGACTGGCATAACTTTGGCTATACTATTCTAGCGTTGAAGCTTGGGGGCACTCATCCGTTGGTGAAAATCTCCAAGTGGTACGAGAACGTGTTTTGCAAGTCGGCCGTTGCGCATTTCTGCGTAACCAACGCCATGGCTTCGGTGCTGAAGAAGGAATTTGATCTCCAGGCGCCAATTCTACGGCTGCATGATCGCCCAGCAAGTCATTTCCGACCGATCCTAGACGAGCAAGAGCGCAAAAACTTTCTCTTATCTTTACCCGAGGCAGCACCCATGCGCAGGTCAATTGAAGAAGGAAACACAAAAGTCATTGTCAGTTCGACGTCATGGACGCCTGACGAAGACTTCTCACTCCTCATTGATGCTTTATGTCGTTATTCAGAAGTATCCACCACCACCAAACCACATCTACCCGCAGTGCTCGCCATCATAACTGGGAAAGGTCCCCAGCGTGATATGTATGTTGAGCGGATATCTAGATTACAAAAAGAGGGGAAACTCAGCAATGTCACCATACGCACTGCTTGGTTGAGTACCGGTGACTACGCACGTTTGTTGGCATCCGCTTCACTAGGCGTCAGTTTGCACAC
Source organism: Aspergillus foveolatus (assembly GCF_047715535.1). Classification (NCBI taxonomy): domain Eukaryota; kingdom Fungi; phylum Ascomycota; class Eurotiomycetes; order Eurotiales; family Aspergillaceae; genus Aspergillus; species Aspergillus foveolatus. The sequence continues at coordinate 54,794 of NW_027396127.1, read as the reverse complement.
GAGCAGCAGCGGTGTTGATTTGCCCATGAAGGTGGTCGATATGTTCGGATCTGGGTTGCCCGTGGTTGGGTGGAGTAAGTTTAAAGCGTGGCCAGAATTGGTCACGGACGGCGTTAACGGGAGAGGATTTGGGAGCCCAAATGAACTGGCAGAACAGCTTGTTGACCTGCTTGGAAATCCTGAAAAGCTGAGCATGCTGCGTGCAGGTGCGCAGGATGCAAGCGCCTTTCGCTGGGACGACGAGTGGGCTCTGGTGGCTGGGAAGCTCTTTGGCTTGACTAATGGCCCGAGGGTGGTCATATAGCACAAGCTGATGAGTTTCAGACTTCTCAGAGTATGCAGGACCGAACTATCAAGAACGGAACTTTCCGTTGCAATAAACACAGGTGTCGAAAGCGTCTGACAACGTCTTGCAGGACCTTTGAATGTCGGCTTGTCCTGCGAGGCTAACAAGGTCCTCGTCAAGATACTCACTCTCACATCTGGAGCAGAGCTTTGAGATTCCAGGCTCCTGGATTGCCAAAAACGTCAAATTGCACCGCACTGGTGGGATCATTAGCGGGCCTGGCTTCGCTAACTGTTGGAGACATACCAAAAACATGGCCAGTGGCACACTGTGCTTCCTGCGCTGAGTACCACGCAATCCCTGCGTCACAGACCTCACATTTTTCAAAGATGTTCCCGCCAGGAGCATTTAATGCCTCCGGTGGTTTCGCTTCTATTGCGCTGCCAGGTTCCGAGCACCTCGCAATCTCATCTGACAGATGTACGCCGGTACTTGCCGAGAGTTTCTTTAAGACCTCGCGAGCGCTCGCAATCAACTGAGCACGCTGTGACTGCACAATTGCACAGCAAGCTGCTGCATAGAGGACCTTTGGAGATAGTGCACTCTCGGTGCCTGTGTAGTTGCAAAGTATGTACTGTAGGACAAAATCACGGCGTTCTCTTAGAAATTCAGGTGAGCTGATTGGGCTCCTGCGAAAAAAAGATACTTTTTCAGGATCCACTGATTGTCCGGTTGCAGTCGAGAGCACAATTGTTAATCGATCTTCTGCGTTGGTGCGATACTCAACCATATCCCCTGGATGCAGTGTTACAGCGGCCGCAATGAGATCTTGCTGAGATACCAGACCCCAAATTCTTGCAATCGCCAAGCCACCAAGGTCACGGTCAATGTCGAATCGCTCCCTGACATCCTCTACCTTTTCGTTCCAAGGGGCTATAGACAATTCACCCGATGCAGCTAATGGCATGACCGCTGCATAACCCCCGACAGAAACCAGATGTAATGTAGGCGTTTTGGAATCGGCGCCAGTTGTGACAGTCATACCTTCCACATGTCAGTAGGGTTCTCAGTTGGATCAGTGAACAAATACCGCTGATTCTCTCATGGAGCGCCCTGCTGGTCGAAGATATCCCATCTGATGATTCGACCATCATGGGAAAACCGTAAATTTGCGTATTGTTATCTTCCGAATCCTGCCCAACGTATACACCCTCCGGTAAATCTATCCATGCCAACTTCGCCCTTGCGCCAACTGCCATGGACACTCTGCCAGTTCCAGCCTAGAAAGCAAGTTAGGGAAGCCAGGAGATTAACGAAGACCCGGGGAAAAGCCTCACGTGTTGCGCCCAGCGAATAGGGCCAGTAAATGCAAAATCCGTACGCCCAACAGGAATTTCAACGTTCTCTGACGCGCTGAAAGTCAAATTGTACCGCGGCTCATCGTGGGAATCTGGGTTACGCAGCTCCAAATTGACGCTCAACTTGACGACGCGGAGATTCACACCCTGTATAGTAGCCACATTGGTGGTTGCAACTATTGGGTATTCTCCACTCCCGTCTCTCTTCTCTGTTTGATAGAGCCATGGCCCGCTCGACAAATACAATGACCGCACCTGTGAGCGGACTGCTTGGGCTAAGAGCGAATTAAACTGAAGCGCTGGGCCAAAGCCTGCTGAAGTAGGTAGAGAAACGGTAGATACCCCATTTACACACAGAGGGTACTGGGAAGCTTGTTCAGAGCTGGATGGTTGCACCTGCAAAATGACCATGTCATTGTCCTCGTTGGTGACAGCAAGTAGGAAAAATCCCCACCGACTTTCGGGTGCAGGATACAACTCGTTCTTGGCAGGAACCTTGAGGGGCGGGAGCCATGTAAATGCTCGAATGTTGGTTTTGCGTGTCCTCGCGGTATTGTCCTCGATATCCCGACGGAAACTCTGGGTGCGTAAGTTCGGAGTACCATTCTCAATGCTCTCATGAAAGAAAATCTCCAAGGATTTGTTGACAATCGCAATTCGCGTCCACTTTCCTGGATTGTTAGTAGGCGCATAGATCGTTAGAATCATGTTGGACGTCAAAACTGCCAGTACGCTACGCCTGTACTTGGCAAGCCCTGGTGGCGACCAGCCAATGCCTGCAACTGTACTAAACGATTGCTCCGCTCCTACTGAGAAGTGATCTCGCGGTTGCGGGAACATAATTGGCCATTCGTTGATAGTGAAGACATTGGCACGGAAACGAATCCTGTGCCACTCTATACTTGATGCATATGGACTCGTGCCATTTGCTTCATTTTCAGAAGATACTTTTGGTGTCTTTATGAGTCAGCTCCAACATCTGCTTCTAAGGTATTTGAGATCATGGGCGTACCAGAATATATACATATTCGCCTGCAGCGACTGCGATATCACCATCCTCTGACCACGAGATGCAGTCGTAAGAGGACGGGAATACTTGCAGTTCAATGGGATCGAGCATTGTTCAATATTAGGAATATGTAGGCGCGGATCTCATGCTCTTTCAATTGGCTTTGGATAGCAGACGTTGCATATCCGAGTCAAGAACTAGAACCGAGTAAAGCAGGCACTTGACAACAATATTGCAGTGTTTTCGGTTAGGACATACTTAATAAGGCACGTGACACGCTCCGCCCACGCTTCATCCATCAATATGTGTGTTTCCCAAGAAAGGCCCAACAGATGCTTGAGCTCAACCGACGTTGCCAACCCATTGACGCCTCGAAGTTCTAGGAATATAGATTCATAGTCACTAAAAGGGGGTATTGGCTCAAAAGTGATTATGGTGTCCGCGGGAAGGAGCTGAACGGAATCGGAAGAACCGCGTTCCGAAGATCACTGAGCTTCTAATCTGTTTAGATACGGAGTAGTCTTATCATCATCCATGACCCATCATTCCTCCTAGAACTCACACCCATCCCACTTTTTTCTCGCTACATATAACACGAAGGACACTTAAGCTTGTTTGATCAGAACAGCAACCTGTCATACAGGCTATTAGCTGCTGAAACTGCTGATTCTGTCTTCTGTTCCAAACGTTCGATCGCCCGCGTTCTTCGCTTCTCTACCACCCCGCCAGAATGTCGACATCGGCACGCCGCCGTCTCATGCGTGACTTCAAGGTACGTACTTTCGCATCATTCCTAGCGCTTCATTGTCACATTTTGTGCTCTGTATCTCTTCCTATTCCCTACCTATTCTACACGCTCGTCATTATCAAGTTTCGCGCTGTTGGACTCACTCGGCTAATCGGCTTCTTCAACGCCAGCGCATGCAAACCGATCCCCCCGCAGGAGTCTCAGCATCCCCGGTGGCCGATAATGTGATGACCTGGTATCTTCTCCTGATCATGATTGTATCAAATGGCTTCTAACTAGGTCGCTAGGAACGCCGTTATTATTGGTCCCGCCGATACCCCGTTTGAGGATGGCACATTCAGGCTGGTCATGCATTTCGAGGAACAATACCCAAACAAGCCTCCCGGCGTCAAGTTCATCAGCCAGATGTTCCATCCCAACGTGTACGGCACAGGAGAGCTCTGCCTCGATATCCTTCAAAACCGCTGGAGTCCCACTTATGATGTCGCAGCGATCCTCACCAGTATCCAGAGGTAAGTGTCTACTCAACGACCTTGGCTATCCATATGTTGCATACTAACTGCTTTCTTCCTCATTCAGTTTACTCAATGACCCAAACACATCATCTCCTGCCAACGTGGAAGCGTCAAACCTCTACAGGGACAACCGGAAGGAGTACATTAAACGAGTCCGGGAGACGGTGGAGAAGAGTTGGGAGGAGTAGATCGGCTCCTAGGCACGACTGCAATGCAATGTCTCTTCTGGGCAGGAGGGGACTGCCCACTCTTTGATGATATGCACAGCGTGGGGTTATGGCGCCTGGTATTTCTTGTTCTCGGTTTCGTGGCTCGCTGCATCATTTGTCAGTTTTGTTGTTTGCATAACGCATGAAGTTCCTTCATGTTAATATATCATAACAGTATATTCTTTCTGTATGAAGTATACGCTTTAGATCTTCTGCACAGTTCATCATAGAATAGTAAGGGCATGATGGCCGAGATCTTGGGGCGAAGTATCTAGCAAATTCTACGGAGTGATTCGAATGTTGTTCCTCGATAGGATGACCAGTCGGAATGTGCCGTCCTTGAACGGGTAATGTCTTGAGCCTTGAGTAAGCTACCAAGAAAACGCCCACGTACGGAGTGTCTAGGTAGGTCGCAGCATTCCACATTGCGTAGTAGTGGACGTGATGCGGGTGGAGGGGCGCCAAGCATGGCTCTAACGATGGTGTCAAAATAACCAGCGCGGTCTCCTTGACCACACCGTTGAAGAACACAGGCTTTCTGAACGTCCGTGGCCTCTCCGCCCAAAAACTTCTCGAATTGAGTCCCATAAATTATCCAGACTCGCTTGGGCTCCCCGTCTCTCAGGATCCCCTCCACCTCCAGGTGTTCCTGCAACGCCCGCACACTATATTGTTCCGTCCGCACGTGGACCCCTGACCCAAAACACGCTGCCCGCCAATCTGAGTCTCCAAACAGCTCCGTATCTCTTGTCGGTCTGAACGACCTCACAAATACACTCCCCTCGCATCGGGGCCTCGCGTGTCCCTACCTCCCTTCCGATACCCGTCCAGTCCCTCGGACAGTGCGAAACATGGCGTAAGTTCTTCTTCGGTTCACCGCACCGCTATTATCGGATGTAAAACTGATACATCCGGAATGACAGGTCCTCTACCTCCAACCCCTCCAACACCATCAAGGGTGCGTAACCCCCACACCCAAATCGTTCAAGTAATATCTCGCCCAAATCTGATATTTTGCCAGTGGTTGCGAGGTTCCGACCTCAAAACAAGGTCGAGCTTGCGTCCGGGGGCCAGCCCATCGTCGAATTTGAGAATGAGGAGACATGCTCTATAAACGTGAGTTGGTCAACGCCTGGAGCACAACACTACGTATCTGGCATGAGAAGTTTCTGAAGCACAATAACAGTCAAAAGAGGCCTCCGGGTCTTTTACCTTCGATCGTGTGTTTCCGATGGACTCAAAACAAACGGATGTATTCAACTACTCGATTGCGCCAACTGTGGATGATATTTTGAATGGCTACAACGGAACCGTTTTTGCTTACGGTCAAACCGGTGCAGGAAAATCGTATACTATGATGGGTTCCGACATTGACGACGAAGTGGGCAAGGGTATCATTCCGCGTATTGTCGAGCAGATTTTCGCCAGTATCCTTACGAGTCCGAGCAATATTGAGTACACCGTCCGTGTTAGCTACATGGAAATTTATATGGAGCGTATTCGTGATCTATTGGTGCCGCAGAACGACAACCTACCCGTGCATGAAGAGAAGTCAAGAGGTGTTTATGTCAAAGGTCTGCTTGAGGTTTACGTCTCTAGCGTACAGGAAGTTTACGAAGTCATGCGACGTGGCGGAAATGCGAGAGCGGTTGCTGCGACCAATATGAACCAGGAATCATCCAGATCACATTCCATATTTGTCATCACGGTGACTCAAAAGAACCTAGAAACTGGCTCTGCGAAGAGTGGTCAGCTGTTTTTGGTTGATTTAGCAGGTAGTGAGAAGGTCGGCAAAACTGGTGCTAGCGGTCAGACTCTCGAGGAAGCGAAGAAGATCAACAAGAGTTTGAGTGCTCTCGGAATGGTTATCAACGCACTTACCGACGGAAAGTCAACCCATATACCTTACCGGGACTCAAAACTCACACGGATTCTGCAAGAAAGTTTGGGAGGTAACTCGAGGACCACCCTGATCATCAACTGTTCTCCCAGCAGCTACAATGACGCCGAAACTGTCTCAACCCTGCGGTTTGGTGTACGAGCTAAGGCTATTAAGAACAAGGCGAAGGTCAATGCTGAATTGAGTCCTGCTGAGCTCAAACAGTTACTCCGCCGAGCGCAGAACCAAGTGACAAATTTTGAAAACTACATTTCCGCACTGGAATCCGAAGTCTCTATTTGGCGCACTGGTGACACCGTGCCTAAGGAAAAATGGACCCCAGCCAGAAACGTTGAAGCCGTAGGCGCCGCAAAGGCTGAGGCGCGCGGCCCTCGGCCCAGTACTCCATCTCGTCTCCATGATGTCTCCCGGTCCGAAACTCCACGACCAGATTCACGCATCGGCGATCGCTCTAGCACGCCCAGCATCGTTCTTGAGAAAGATGAGAGGGAGGAGTTTCTCAGACGCGAGAACGAACTTCAAGACCAGATAGCAGAAAAGGAATCCCATATTGCAACCATTGAAAGGGGCCTGCGTGAGGCTAGGGACGAACTGAGGACCCTCAAGGAGAATTCAGCACGATCGGGCAAGGACAACGAGAAGCTCAATGCCGAAGTCAATGAGCTAAGGATGCATCTCGAGAAAGTATCCTACGAAAGCAAGGAAGCTGCTATAACCATGGATAGTCTCCGGGAAGCCAACTCAGAGTTGACAGCAGAGCTAGACGAGGTGAAACAACAACTCCTCGACGTGCGTATGAAGGCGAAGGAGACCACAGCAGCGCTTGACGAGAAGGAGAAGAAAAAGGCTGAGAAGATGGCCAAAATGATGGCTGGCTTCGATCTCGGCGGAGAAGTGTTTTCCGACAACGAGCGGAAGCTTCAGAATCTTATCCAACGCGTTGATTCCTTGCACCAGGTTGCCGAGGCAGGAGAGGTGATCGCACCAGACGATCTTCTGGAACTCCGAGCCAGTCTTTTAGAGACGCAAGGCTTCATCCGACAGGCGGAACTCACCATGAATGATCGGAGCGAACTGAACGTGCTGCAGGACAGCCGCAGAATGGAACTGGAGCAGAAGCTGGCTAATCTCGAGCAGGACTATGAGAGTCTTCTGGCCCGCAACCTGGGAGAGGAAGATTTGGCAGAGATCAAGGAACGATTAGAGAAGGTGTATATAGCCAGAAAGGACGTCGAGCTAGCGGCCGCTTCCGAACTGCAGCAGCAACTGGCGCGTAAGGATGAGGAACTCACCAAACTGCAGCAATCCCTTGCTGATTCGCAATCACGAGGGCCCACCAACGGCGCTGCCAGCAAGAGCCTACAACAGCAGATTGCCGAGTTCGATGCGATGAAGAAGTCCTTAATGCGTGACTTGCAGAACCGCTGCGAGCGAGTGGTTGAGCTTGAGATTTCGCTCGACGACGCCCGAGAGCAGTACAACAACGTGCTCCGCTCATCGAACAACCGAGCCCAACAGAAGAAGATGGCGTTCTTGGAACGCAACCTTGAACAACTCACTCACGTCCAGCGACAGCTCGTGGAGCAGAACAGCAGCCTAAAGAAAGAGGTCGCCATCGCAGAGCGCAAACTCATCGCCCGGAACGAGCGGATATCAAGCTTGGAAGCCCTGCTCCAGGAGAGCCAAGAGAAACTCACCCAAGCCAACCATCGGTACGCCTGCACCATTTACTCCCAGGAGATTCCTTATATGGAAATCCAAGAGCAGCCCCCCTCTTATAAGGTCCCTTCTCAAGCGAAAAATATACTGACGTCCACTCCCAACAACAGCTTTGAAGCCCAACTCACAGCCGTCAAAGAGCGCCTTGAGGCCGCCAAACAAGGCTCAACGAAAGGTCTTCCCGGAATGGACAGCAACGGCGGCTTCAGCTTCGCTGGCTCCCGAATCGCTAAGCCTCTCCGCGGCGGCGGCGGAGGCAACGAACCTGTCGCGGCCGTCCAGTCCCAGGATACAGGCACCAAGCGCACAAGTTGGTTTTTTGATAGACGATGATCCACGAATTTTCCTCTTTTGCTGTCTATTTTATCCTCTTCCTGCAGATATTTAGATGGAGTACTCTCTCTGCACCTCAAACGCTGATGTGTTATTTCCGTTTTTTTTTCCATTTCCTTTTCTTCTGCCTAGTGAGGGTTACTGATCGATTGGCGCTTCTTTAAACCGGAATGGCGGGGATATCCTATGCTATCTATGTATGCCTGTTATGCTTTCTTTGGGGCTACCTACTGCCTAGATCGCGGACCGCAGAGGCGCGGTTATTTTTCTTTCGGATGTTATATCCATTTGCTTTCAATGTTATTACCCCTTTTTTTTTTTTATAGGTTGCTAATGGTTCTGGGGTCGTTGATACGTAGTTATTTTGATGTCTTTCGTTCCCATCGAGAACCGCCAACCTAGATCAACGTTTCTTCAAGGATCTACACTTTTACGAAGTACGGATTGATTCCTTTCAGGTCATTATGTACGAAGCTAGATATAACACATTGCTTGAAGTACTCGCATATCTAACCCCAAGCGTAATTGACATGTAGTCTCACCAGGTAGAGAACGTTTCAAATGCTCAGTACAAGCTCCAAAAACTAGCGGCCATCGAAGACACATGATGCTGCCATCATTCAATTCGTGTGCGTTGGACGTGTTATGTTCGTACATCCGTGGTAGAAGATAGATATATATATCCAAATAATTCAGACCCAGTTTTCCGGCTGAACCTCCAATCTGGGAAACCTCAGAAACTCCATCATCACTCCATATATGGGTATCAAATCAAAGAAAAAAGAAAGGGAAAAAAAAAATGTAGTACAAGAAGGGAGAAAACAAGTCGGTAGTGCCCTGAGAAGGCGGAGAGAAGAAAAGCAATGAATGCCAATCACCCAACGACAAATAGTTTAGGATGACTGGATGGAAAACAAGGGCAAAGATAATAACCATAAACCAAGTACTTGTCTGCAAACCAACCAACTTCAGCTTTCCGCATGCGTAAGCTGTGTGCGAAACTGGAGATATCCACTCGGATCACCCGACCAGACTGACGTGTACAGCCTCGAGCCCCATCGTGCTAGTAATGCGATCCATCCAGTCGGTTGTCGGTGGTTCCCGCGTTTCTTCTGTGATCAGCGACCGCACGACTAAACCTGGACGGCCAGGAGATTTGGGAGGCGTAAGCGGAAGCTTGAATTCGAGGGCGGGATGCGTACTTCGCTGGCTGCGGGTCATGTCATTAAGAAGCATGAAGTTCTCGGAGTCGATTGTTGCTCGTTGCTTGGGATCTATTATCACGATCAAGTAGTTGAGGATCAATAAACCTAAGCGGACGCCTCGGGCAAAAAGAGAAGAGTAGCCTTCGAAGAAGAAATTCGGGACAGGGCCCACGAAGGTATCGTTTTCGTCCTGGCCTGAGCGAAGCATTGATATTGCAACTCCAAATTCCGTGTATATGCCTCGAAGTCCCGCTCGAGTTGCCTGCACATCGTGGAGGAGTGCCGGTTGAACTTCCGCCCTCTTCTTCAATGAAAGACACTGGAGTTCGCGTGTTCGTTTCACGAGTCCCGGAATCTTAATTACTGAGAGAAATCCTCTCTCGACCACGTCCGTATACAGCGAAGAAGTCGGTAGCTTGGCATCACTGGCGGCAATCTCCTCGTTGAGTGCCTGCCACTCAGGCTCTTCCAGAAAGCAAGCTTCGCCTTCAACCAAAGCCGCCGTAATGAGAAAGTTTCGATATACAATGTACATCGCGCGACCAAAGCCCTCCAGATGCGCTTTCGGCCCACGAAGCTTCATCAGTGTCCGGATCCCGGCGGCATGTCGCAGCCAAGCATCCGGGATGCTGCAGTTATGTTTTTCGAAAACGGCCAATACGATCGCCGACGCTAGAACCTCATCCGACTTGGCGGTTTTTTCGCTTGATAATAGATTGCCGAGGCGGCGAAGAGCACGGTGGTATAAGCTCCGCGAAGCAACCAAATATCGCTGATCGTTGTGAAGCGAGCCCAGATATGCAGATGTACATGCTCGTACGGCCCAGTCGAAGCAAGAGTTCATCGAGCCTCCCCTTTGATCAACATATTCCACCCAATTGACAGGGACTCGTGTTTCTGTACACCGGAAGAAGCATGGAAACGAAGCAAGGACGTAGTTAGTGAAAACCTGAGCCTGCTGGGAATTGACAGCCGTGACGCTTAACGATGGGTTGATATAACCGTCCAAGGCCAGAAGCGGTACAGGTCTGTACTCAGCCCGGGGTGAAGTTCGAGGGAAAGGCCGCGACGGCAGTACAACCTGCTCGCCGCTTTGTCGCTTTTGAAGGCATTGTTCAGGGGATTCGGTAGGCGATGGGGATTTCGATGGAGAGGGCGACGGTGTTGACTGATAACGTTGGCGCAGAGCTGGAGCTTCATCTCGAAATTTGAACACCCGGTGACTGATCGTACAAGAGATTCTCAGGGCTTGACATCGTGAACATGGAAACCTGCCATTGCACTAGAAAGAAGGTTAGACGCCATGATAAGGATATATTTGGCTCCGAATCCCTACGTAGAGCGCAGTGTCTGAAGATAAAGAAACCGGTGAAGGGGAAAGAGTGATAGATGGCGGGGAAGCTTATGGGGTGAAGATTGAGGCCGTCACACGACGAGAGCACGTCACACCATCTCGACCCCCCGTATGCAGCTGAGAAAGACTCAATCACTGACCTGAAGCTTAGCGTCAACGCAGGACTGACAGCCGCGCGACACTCTGACCATGCTGGTCACAGACCGGAAGGAGGAGCGCAGCCAGATTAGACCAGCGGGCGCAGCAACATCGAGGCGCACTTTCGGGAGAGAAAGGCCCAAGTTGTGCGTGAGAGGGAAGTGGACGTGGGAGGGACCAGATGCGGTATATGTATATGGTTCTCTGGACGGGCCGGCGTGGTACTGGCCACTTGTCAGAGGGCTGAGGGTGAGAGTGAGAGTGAGAGTCCAAGCCGTGAAGGTTGCAAGCGGTGGAGCAGCAGCCCACGACGATCATTCGGGCACCATCCGGGGTCAATTCTGCACTTCAAGCAGAAAGAACAAGCCAGGACCAACAGCAGGCTGACTATTTGAGTTTGATCGTCGATTATCCTTAGCTGGTTGCAGTGTGTGCGATCACCAGTTCAAAAGCCGTCGATGGTGTTGGGTAGTCTCCCAGTCACAGGGGAACCAAGGCACAGTCTTATCGCCTTGGTCTATCACCGAAAGAACCGGAGAAAAACCCCGGCCACTGAGACCAACTTCGCAGGACTGACTCTATTCAGGTTCGATATTTGAACAGTCTATAGGTAAGATGGGATATAATAACAGCGTAAGATGACGACCAAGACACGTCGGGCCGTACCTAGAAAAAGAAAGCTGAAGCCTGGGATGTCTGCAGAAGTGCAGGTTTTCAGGTTGCACGATCGCCACAGGGGTGCAAGCACCCCATGCCATCCCTTAATACCGATCACATCGCTTCACCCATACAGAGTAGGATGACCATCACAGTGCGGACACTGCCGCCAAATTTATCCTATTCTTTCTCACACAAAGTATCGTAACGGCTAAGCCGCACAGAGTAGAACTACATCAGATATATCGGACATCTGCCCAGGTGGAGTATGTACCAATCAAAATCTGGCGAATTGTGAACAGGTGGGGAAAGCAGGAATCCTGAAGATACAGAATGAACGTTGAGAAGATAAGAAACTCATATGGAAAACGAAAAGATCATAGATATGAGCGCCGAGTTCGCCAATAAAAGACAAGAGATCGCCATCCTAAAGCAATGGAACTGTCCGGAGAAAAGCAATCATACCAGCCCGTCGTATAGCGACAATGCGCTGACGATTGTTTCGTCACGCTTGCTCCCTTCTTTGAACTCTTCCATGTCGAGGCTGCCGTTCTCATCCTTGTCCATCATGCGAAAGATCTTGCGCACTCGTTTCTCCGGTGTGTCCTCGTCCTCCGGGAGCTTCACCATTGAACCGACCTAGAATCACACGTCAGCAAGCGCCCTGCGGTGTTCAGGGGTGAACGCACCATCTTGTAAATCGCCTCGACAATGGCCAGCATCTCATCGTACGTAATCTTTCCATCGCCATCAATGTCGTAGAGCTGGAAAGCCCAGTCCAACTTGTCCTCCATTCTCCCACGTGAGGTGACCGACAGGGCGCATATGAACTCTTTGAAATCGATCATGCCGCTATTATCTGAATCGAAGACCCGGAAGACATAATTCGCAAATGAAGAGGGATCACCAAAGGGAAAGAATTTTCGGTAGATATCCTGGAACTCCTCCTTTGTCAATTGCCCCGACGGGCAGTCCTTCAGAAATCCTGATATGACGTATGTCAGCAGCAGTCTTTCAACACATAAAATTGATTTCGAGCAGATTTGCCACGCTCCAGAGCCAAACGTACCTTTATACCATTGTTGCAGTTCTTTCTTATCGAAATGCGTCGCCTTTTGGAGCTCCTCGAGCTGGGTTGGAGATAGTTTTGACTGTCTGGGGCAATGGAATGGTTAGCCGAGCTAGCTCAATACAAGGCCGTCCAGGTAGCAAGAAAAGATTGAGCTATTTCTGGCTGCGGATGCCACTGGATTCCCCACAAGATGTTGGCAAGCCTGCTGCCTGGAAGATATGGGGAACGGGGAGACGGTGAACGAGCAACCCGGAGAAAGAGAACTTACGACTTGCCCATGATAAATACCGATTCTTAAGACGCGCCGATCCAGGGATGATGTAAGTAGCGTGGTGAGACTGGTCCGGACTCACTAAGGCTCACGGTTTCTCATGCGACAATGTTTTTGAGTTGGCAGCAGAAACGCGGAAGCCGCGGGGTAAGGGAGTCTGGATTGATAAGATCGTGCACCAGCCGCTCGGGTGTCGGAGGGGCAGAAACTGGGGCGAGAGGCTAAAGCAAGCGGAGCTGCACGGTGGAACAAAGCGAAACAAAGCGACAAACACGATATGACGACTTGAGATAGAAATAGCAAACGTAAAGGAAATTGTCTTGCAACGAACGGATGTAGTTTGAGGCGATGGAACAACACGACGAAAAGTTCCCTGGGAGGCCCAGAACCCCCGGAGCCTTGGCACAGCCTCCCACAGAACGTTCCATCGATCGCATCGCATCGCCAGTACCATAGCCAACGCTAACAACTCCTTGGCAAGTAACTCAATCAGTCTGCTCTAATTTTTTGAGGCTGGCGACTCAAAGGTTACATAATCGGCGGCTCTAGACTTGAAGATGAAGGACAAGCTGGTAGCACAAAGTACGATCCAGAAGCCATTTGCTATCAATATTGTTACGTACTGTACAGATCCTATCCAGTCTCAACTATTCTCGAACGCCATTTTTCACCCGATTTATATACAGGGCGCGGCAAACACCAACTAAGAATACGACGGAAAGGCAGAAAGACGCGGAAAGAAACGCTCAAAGAACCCTGTCAAGGAGATTCAGCAAACCACGGGCCAAGACGTACCTCTTGCGCCACTGCATGATCAAAGTGGAGCACTCAGTCGACCTTGATAGAGCGATAAATTCGCTGTATAAAGAGCCAACTGGCAAAGAAACCAATAGAGCCTAATTGCGAGAATTGATAAGCAGGCCGACCCAAGTCGGGTAGGGTAGAAACTTACCTGTAAGGATGAAGACAACAAACCCGATCAAGGCAGAATAACCCACATAAAGTACAGCTCCAATGAGGCCACCAAAGCTAACCCTGGTCGCCCAGAAGAGAAGCGCGTTAAGGAAGACATACACTCCAGTCATTCCTGCACCCGCAAACGCCCTCCAGTGCCACCTATAGTTCTCAGCGCAGAGGAGGAAGTATACCAGCAAAACCGTTGTAGCAGCGGTGGTAACGACCATCAATCCGTAACACAAAAACAGGAAGCCGAACATGTAGTAAATCTTGTTGGTCCAGAGAGAAGTCATGATGAAGTAAAGCTCCACGAAAATAGCGCCGAAAGGAAGTATGCCGGTAAGAAATAGCGAAGGGATTGTTTTGAGACTACCAGTCATGGGCGGGATCTGCCTAGGAATCTGATTGGTCTTCGTAGGTCCTTCAATAGCCTATGAGATGGTTAGAAAGAAAGTATGACAGTATTTGCCGTGGAAAGACCGTACCGGCTGCTTGAAACCAATCCAACTACCGGCAACACTCAGCGGTACACTGATGACGAACCATATCAGCACAAGGGCAAGCATTGTGCCAAACGGCACCGCGCCACTTGAGCCCTTGGCCCAAACAAACAGGTTGAGCAGAAAGAAGACGCTGAAAATAAACGCCGGAACCAGTACCGGGGTCATGATAATGTTGCGCTTCCAGGATTCACCACCAAACGCTTTATAAACCCTAGCTGAGACGTAGCCGCCAATGAAACCAAAAAGAGTGTATATAATCAAGATGGCGGTGGCTAGAAAACCTCGGTTCGCTGGTGACAACAAGCCAAACATCGCAAAAACTAAGCCAACGTTAGCCCAAACATAGAACTACTGGGTAGGGTAAAACGTACCGACAGTGGCGCCGGTCATCATGAAAAGCTGAGCTCCATTGCCAACTAGAACGCTGAGAAGCAAAGGAGACTTCGGACAACGGAAAACGTCCCCATGCACCAGCTTCCAGCCTGAGTCCTCTTGGATGCCGTCCTCCACAGCAGCTGACGTTCCATCCAGATCATCTAGGTTAAATGAGTCCAGACGGTTATATCGAGCAATATCCTTCTTGAGAGCGCGAACAAGGATCATGCTAACCATCCCAACAAGAAAGATAACAAACACGGCGGCGTTCACAAGGGAAAACCAGTGGATTTTCGGGTACTGAACCTTCAGGTACTTGTCCCATCGGGTTGCCCATGGAGTAGACGATTCTCGCCAGCTTACACTGTAAGTCCAAGCCACCGTGGTATCTGCCTCCTCATCCAGATAGATCGGTCCTTCCTCATTGCAAATGGGTGTCCCATCCTCAGAGACATGCGAGCCACGTCGGGAACTTGGTTGGACTAGGACACCAATGACTCGATACTTCTCCTTGTCTCCAACCTTGACCGGATGATAGTCGACTAAAATATCGAAATGATTGTGCAAAACAGCCTTTTCGCTCTCGTCCAGCTCACCGAGAGCGAAGCCAGGAGTGTAAGCCTGAGGCTCGGTTCCAGGATTCTGTTGCGCGGCCGGCAACCCATCTACCAGCCAGTTGATGTTGTAACCCTGCGCTATCATCCGGTCGGTGAACTTGGCGCTCCGAGAGTCAAACACGACCTCCTTGCAAGCCGCTTTGCAGGTCTCGTTCTTGCCCATCTTCAGCTCGAACGGCGACGTCTGGATTCTGTCCCCAAAGAGAATGCTTCCAAGCGACTCACGGACATCCTTCGGGCCATCTTCGGGGATGCAAAAATGGAACTCTGGATGATAGTAGTCGTACGAGAATACGGAATGCACCTGATCGTCCTGTTGTGCTATGCCGGGGGTAAGGTGGTTCACGTAGAGGGGTACGGGCTGGCCTTCATCATACGAGGTGGGCGCTACACCTGGAAGATAAAAGGCGGCGGACAGCGTAGGTGCTGTTAGGAGTAGGTAAGTTAGCGGCGATAACCGCCTGCTGAGCCGCATTGCCGGTGTCTCTGAAGCAAAAGGGCGCGATTAGCTTGGAACAGTAAATTTGGTGTTTGGCCCGGTCTAGGGATGGATCGCGTTTGGTCGACATACAGTCTACAACTGCCACAACTCTAACAGACCAAGGCTCATCGAATACACTTTAGAGTAGCACCACTATCTGCGGGAAAAAGGGAAAGAGCCTGGAGAAGAATGGTGCAGAGAGCTATTGTTGGAACCAAGAAGCCTAACGGACACATCGGCAAAAGGACAACTGCATCAGCCCCGAGCACGTGACCAGTTTTCCCTCTCACGTGCCGATAAGATAAGTCTCAAGTTTTTTTTTCCTTGAATCAGCTGCGGAGTGAGGAAAAGTGAGGAAATCTCAAGACGCAGTGACAAACTCAGCAATGGCGTCGGCAGTGCCGCAGCAGCAGCAACCTGAGTTGCAAAACATATCCGATCTACTCGAGACTCTCACCACATCTCTTTCCACCACCGGAACGTCGCTTCCAAGCACTAAACGCGAATCCCCTACGGAAGTTTCTATCCTACCGCCGCAGGATGGCATTTCGTTGCTCGACACCAAATGCGAATTGCTTCTCTCGTATCTGCAAAATCTCGTCTTTTTGATGCTCCTTCAACTGAGGGAGCTGCCTTCAAATGATGCTTCAGATGAGAAATGCGACGATTCCCAGTCGATCCGAGCACAAGTGACGAGTAAATTAGTCGAACTTCGTACATACCTGGACCGTGGAGTCCGGCCTTTGGAAGGCAGGCTGAAGTATCAAGTGGACAAAGTCGTCAAAGCAGCGGAAGAAGCGGAAAGAGCTGAAAAGAGTTCTCAGGCCACCAAGCCGAGCAAGCCTGAAGGCGGCGATGAGAGCGATAGCGAGGGATCTGCATCGGACAATTCTCGCAGCGAAGAAGGTAGCGACAGCGAGGAGGACGAAGACATTGACGAAATGGCTTATCGGCCCAACATGTCCGCGTTCTCGAAGAAGATGGAGCCAGAGGCGAAGACGGACAAGACTGCGCGAAAAGCTTCGAGCGACGGCATCTACCGACCACCGAAAATCATGCCTACCGCAATGCCTACTACTGAACGTAAGGAGCGCAGGGAACGACCTATCCGCAGATCCAATGTTATCGATGAGTTTGTGAGCGCTGAAATGTCGTCCGCGCCGATAGCTGAGCCTAGCATCGGTAGCACAATCGTTTCGGGAGGCCGACACACAAAGAGCAGGAAAGAGAGAGAGCACGAGGCAGAGCGGACTCGCTACGAAGAAACCAACTTCGTCCGTTTGGCAGGTGAAAGCAAGAAGGAACGTGCGAAGAAGGCGGCGGCTCGTCGTGCTGAAGGGACATTCGGAGGCGAGGAATGGAAAGGTCTCACAGAGGGCGCAGATCGCATCACACGACTCACAAAAAGGGCCAAAGGAAGCAGTAGTGCGCTGGAGCGGAGTCGGAAGCGCAAACTCACCGAAGACGGGCAGCGCGGAGATGGTGTTGGAGTTGGTCAGATCTTTGAGAAGCGCAGGAAGAAAGTTGAATCCTGGAAGCGATAGTGCCTTGCTGTCTCAAAAGTCAATTGTATTGAGTCGATTTGGAGTACGTTTGCTCTATGTGTTATCCATAGATTACCCTTTTCCATCAGCGCTGTGATTCTGACGCCAGCCAAATGGTGTCAGACAACCAATTTCATAACTTCAGCTGTGCCTCCAGTCACGTACAATGCGGTTCCTAGACGTGGACCGAGAGCTCGGTCCTGTTCCTGGGAGCCGTCCTCCTTTCACGTGGAATTTAACCGTCATGACATCATCTCCCGTATCTCTATTTAATCTCATCGAGCTCCCCGATTACCCCAGACCACCGGTGTCATTAAATTCATAGAAACAACGATGGAAGACCCAGGTAAGTTACCTATTGCTTTGTCCCCACTCTAGTATATGTTCTAGCCCTGTCCAGGGCGCACACTGCATCCATCCGTCACCCACTACTACTAGCATCATGATTTTCGAGTTTGACAAAACATCATTTTAACATCTACTAACCCAGTTGCCGAAATCTCAACTGTCGTTCACCTCCTCACACAATCCCCACCTTCCACCCAAGAAGAAACAATTGACCGCTTCTTCACTCGCGATGCAGAGTTTGTCCATCCATTCTGCCGCATCTGGAAGTACAATGGTAGCCGATGGGGCGTAAAGAAAATATACCAATGGTACAAGATTATGTCGCCACATATAGACCTAGAGGTCCGCTCTATTGGTATGTTTGCGTTGTGCAACCACCCATTCACCATTTTCCTAGGCAAGATGAATGCTAACAATATATATAGCATACGATAAAGACAACCTCAAACTCTACCTCTCTATGTACCAAGTATTTTCCATCTGGGTCGTTCCATTCCATACTGCACCGGTAACATTAGTGACGGTTCTGGATCTCACTACAGACCCAGGTGATGGAAGAAAAGAAACTGCAGGCGGCAAGAAGCAGTATTATATTCGGAAGCAGGAGGACTTTTACCAAACGTCCGAGTTTATCAAATTTGTGGTGCCATATGGAGGGCATATGCTTGTTCTGATGTGGCATACGTTTGCCAGTCTGTTTTCTATAATGGGCGTCTTTTTGTTATGGCCGGTTATGTGGGCAGAGGAGAGGGGGTTTTTCGACTACCATTATCGCATCGCGAACGGCGCAAGGGAGGGTGTTGTTGATGCATTGAACAATCATGTATCGAATTTGAAGAATATATGAGCTGGGGGCTCGAGTAGGCTTTAAATAATTCACATTTGGCTTAAGTCTATGGTACGTCATACAGGGTTCATTACATATTGGAGAAATCAGATCATAAGGGGACTACCCAAAAGCCTTGATTCATCAGCTTGGTCGACATCGTTCGAAGTATATCCTCTCTAGGAACCTCGGCAGTTTAGGTTGCGTGCTGCTTCCTTAGGGCATTGCGGAAAGCTTCCTCTTGCTTTACAACTTGCGCTGGTAGACCCCTCCCGATGCCGAACAAGACAAAAGGTGCCCATTTCCACCTAAAGGGGTTGACAAGAATGACAAAGACAAACCAATAGATCAGCTCGGCATAGGTAAAGAAGTCGAATGCTCCAACTGGAGATAGGCGTTTCATAAAGCGGGTAAAGTCAATCCAAGTCTTCATGCGGCCCTCGGTAGGGCGCGACAAGGGGTCAACAAGGAACATGAGCAAAAACCGAGTATAGATGCCGATATGCATGTTACCAACAGTACCGATTGCGTTGACATATGTACTGTTGTTGGCGCAAATGCTGGGGTACGACGGAGGGAAAACTTGAAGGTACCAACTAGGCGGGCCGTATGGCTCCTCAAAGGCATCTTCAGGAAGGAAAGCAAGAGAAGGACGCTTGAAGCCAGTTGCCTGGATGATCACATCGCCTGGAATCACGGTTTCGCGGCCAGGACCACCTTGCGGGACACCCTTGCTACGCTTGTTGAACAAGATGCCGTCTTCCTTGACAGAAAGGATGTCACCACGCAACCAGCGCGCCTTGCCTTCACGAATTTGGTCGAAGAGCTCGCTGTTCGCCATTGGGGTCTGTGTGTACAGACCGCCGGAAGGGGCGATATCCTGCAGGTCGCGGTAGAAGAACTTGTGAAGTAAACTCTCGGGGATCCATGATAGGAATGTCTCCTGCCCGAAAATGTTCATTGCCAGAAGGGATTGGACCCAAACGTTTCTCGGGATAATCCATTTGTCGGAACGTGATAGAACGTCAATCTCAGAGGCACCAGACTTCACAGCAAATTCAAGAGCCTCGATCGCGCTTGCGCCACCGCCAATGATGAGCACCTTCTTGCCTTTGACCTGCTTCCCGTCTAGCTCTGATGAATGGTATACTGAGCCCTTAAAGTTCGCCTGATCCGGCAGGGAGATCATCTTGGGGTCACCGCAGACTCCAACAGAAGCGACAACACCGTCAAACAAGCCCCATTTTTCTTCATCGTTGTTGATAATCCATTTTCCGGTCCTAGTCTGCTTGACAGATTCGACCGGAGTCTCAAAGACGGTGCGATCCTCGAGTTTATAACGCTTCCATAGGTCCACAATCTGGTCTCGAATTTCCTCCTGGGTGGGATAAGCAGCGTCGTAGTGAACTGACGGATGGAATCGGTACATAATGCTGTGGATCTGGAGAGACGAGGTGGAATTGACTCGCTATTCATCGTTAGAAGGCAAGCAATTAAAGGCGTCAAAGCAGACTCACACTCCAAATACCACCTAGACCTTTCTCCTTCGATCTCTTCTCAAACAGCTGCACGTCGAAGCCATGACCGACGCAGTGTGCGGCTGAAGACACTCCAGTCAAGCCGGTCCCGATTATGGCCACTCGTTTTTTGGGAAGGTTATTGGCAATTGGGCCTGACGGTGGAGGACCAGGTGCAAAGATCCAATTGATGATATTCTGAAATATCACGTAAAAGAAGGTGAATGTCTGAAGGAAAGGTTGCCTGACAAAGGTCGAAAGAGAAGACTGGGAGCTGGACTTGGGCATGATGGATTTACATGTGATTATGGCATGCAAGGTGGGCAACGGTAGGTAATAAGTCTCTGCGAGAATTATACGACTCTCGCTTGATATTGGTATAGAAGAACAATCTGAGAGAAAAAGAAAGCTAAGCTTTTTGAAGTGCTGGAGGGCAGGACGTTGCAATTTGTATGACGTATTGGCGAATTTTCACATGCAATTACGTTGACCTAGTTCAAGGTACAAAGTCTCCATAGCGTTTCAAGAGACGCATCTCGATTCTTGTTTATTGAACTGTACCTTGTCAGGACGTGTGACGTGATCTAAGTCGTATGTTAAATGCCGTCAAAACTGTCAACCTGATACTCTAGTTCCCGGTTGATGTATACTCGGCTCAGATGTATACTCTGTGACTGAAGTGTGGCCTGATCAACTTCAGTACAACAGGCTGGGTAGTCCCCGGCAGCTTTTAGAAAAACCGTCTGAAGCGGCCAGCCACATATAGATTGATAAACATAATGAAAAACATGTGTATTCCTGAATAGATAATGGGCTTTGAATACAATCCTCAATAGCTTTTTGTAGCAACAGTCCAAATTAGGACTAGCGCCCCTCACGCGGAGGTGCTGCGGGCCTTCAATGAGCGAGAACTCGACTCTACCGACCACGAGCTATTCCCCAACAACTACGTTCCACCATTGCCTCGCCAATCTTTTCTACTCTACGTGACACAAACGAGCTTTGCTAAATATGCTCGGATTTCAATGATCTCGCTGTTCAGGCTATCCGCGCAGTGATTGGAGCCTCTATGATCTTCGCTTGGTTCCGTCTACCCTCACCATTCGCCCGACACGCCTCTTACGGATAGCACAATGGCTTTCCAGGGCACACCTGTCCTTGACCGGTTTATCACTTCGCTGGCCGAAATAGTGCGCGACCGGGATGGCGCAAAGCTCCAAGACTTCTTGCAGATTGAACCGCCGCTGCCCGACGTGTATAGACAGATGGTCGATGAATTGCGACAACACTACCCGAATGGATCAACAAAAGAAGCAGAGTTGCTTCGGCGGTGCGAAGGACTCGTCCCCAAGTCCAAAGGGGGTAGCGCGTGGACGGCTTTCCCGACATTCATGAAGCTCTACTTCTGCTTTTTGCGCGATGTCAATGTCGATAATCTGCTCGAGACTTACGATATGTTGAAAATGCTGCTCAAGTGAGTTTGCTACCTGCACTCCCTGTACTTCTTTGAGAGATTTTCGCGTCTGACCTAAATTTGTTGAATCCAATAGTCAGTGCGTAATGGCACTCGGTGACAGTCAATCCGGTATCGTTGTCTTGCCCACGGTATTATACCTCTCCAAGGTATTGGCGAAGCTGGCAATGGGCTTGGACCGCCGACCTGAACTAATCGCCCATCTCCTGAGACTTGAGGGAGGCGCCGATCAAGACGAGAATACAGAGAAGGTTACATTAGTGGAAAAGTCTGCGAATGTGGTTCGAGAAGCGTTCATCAAGTGCCTCACCGACCGCAGTGGTACACCCGGAGTTCATGGAAAGCCGGAGGGCAAAAGGGTTGGGATTTATCTTATGGCTAATTTGTGCCTTAAGCTGCTCTTTCAGGTACCACTGGGATGCTTCGTGTTCTATCGATGAATAGCTGACACTGCTATAGTGCGGAAAACTCCGGAACGCCGAGCAAATGTTCGCAAGTATCTCTGCGCAGTCTCCCCCGTTGAAACACTTCCCTGCTTCCCAGAGGGTAACATACCTCTATTACCTCGGACGATACCTGTTCTCAAACAATCTATTCTTCCCCGCACAGATCGCACTGCAATCGGCTTACGACCAGTGCCATCGTCAAGCGATAAACCAGAAACGCCTTATTCTCACTTACCTCATCACTTGCAACATCATAATGGGACGCTTCCCATCACTACAACTGCTCCAGCGACCTGAGGCAGAGGGACTGGCTGATAAGTTCCTTCCAGTCTGCCGACTCATCGTTCGCGGAGACTACATTGCTTTCCGAGATCATCTCACCGTAAACTCGCCGGCAACAGAATGGTTCGCTAGAAAAGGCATCCTCCTGCCGCTGCGAAATCGATGTGAGATACTTGTGTGGCGCTCGCTTGCACGGAAGGTCTTCATCCACGGTGGCTTCCATGGAGACCCCCAGGGCCAAGCTCAAAGAGGCCCGCCTCCATTCCTGTACCTCACAAAACTCGAAGCTGCTGTACGGTGGCTACAAGCCCAACATCCAACATCACACCCTATGCCAACCACATCTGCCTTCGCAAACAGCCTTCCCTCAGCAGCCAGCAAGAGTCAATCTGGATCACAGATTGTGGCAATAGCTCCGGATCCAGACTTTGACTGCCTTGACGGCCCCGATACCAATGGGACTGCCCTCGATCCATCCTTACTGTCAAAGTACGAGGACTACTTGTGCCCAGACGGCTTTTTCGACGAGACAGGCCAATGGCAGTCAAACCCAACCAAAGCCCTAGTCGACGGCACTCCCGACTCGGACTATAGCAAGTACGAACTAAACCCGTACGCCGAGCCAACCGACGAAGAAGCCGACAAACCCTCGCCTCTGATGCGCGAGATTGAATCGATCCTCGCTTCCCTCCTAACCCAGGGTCTGATGCGCGGCTATCTTACCCACCGGAACCCGCGATTTGCTATCCCTGGTGCGCGACTGCGCGGGGCTTTGCCCACAGGATTCCCCAACGTCTGGCAGACAATCTATGCCCGGGAATCGGAGGATATTGGCGTTCCGGGCTGGGTTCAACCACCGCCGACTACGACGATGGGCGTTCCTGCGGCGTTAGGGGGTGGGGGAAGAGTGGTGAATCTCTCCGGTGTGCGGCCTGTCGGAATCCAGTAGCGTATTACGTTCGCTTATTCACGCTACTTTACGCGCACAGGCTCGCAAATCACTTTACCCAACGGGCGTGACACTAACCCCAAAGCACTATATGCTCGTCTGTGCTATGGCTCCAGCAGTCTCACCGTTCCCCTTCGTTCGATGCTAGAATGCGCCGCCGGATGCACAGGACAGAGGTCAGCTAGTCGATGGACGAGGGCAGCGACAATGGTATTTCCCATTCGTACCGATAAAGGCACAAGGGTTTGTACCTGATTCGTGACCATTAAAAGGCCAGGGCACGAACGTGCGCTTGGTTACGAGAACGGGGACAGTATGTGCCTCTGAGCTACACTGAGAGGACATCTCGATTGCCTGATCAGGGTGAAATTCCTTCTATGAACAACTATTAGATTAGAAATCATTTCGTTCTCGCTCAACGCTCGACCACAAACGAGAAAACGTCATATCGGATTTATAGACAAGGCCTGAATTCTCAAAATCTAAACAACTGTAAACGAACAAGTTTTAATTCCATAATATCCACCCCGCCACCAAACATAGACCGCTTTAACAACGTGGATGACTTCAGCATTTATTCAGTAACACCAAAAAGGTCTACTCCTATATCATGACTCGTAGCGTTGCGCAAACCAACTACGCCTTAGCCTCGATAACAATTCTCCCCTCTAGCCGAGGCGCAATGCCTGGAGTCCACTGCGGCGTGAAGGGATCATCATTTTTGCTGTCTTCATCCATGCTCGAGCTGATACCTGCTCTCCGCATCCAGCGGCGCGTCGCCCATCGCGCAAGGCGTAATCGACGTTCTTCCTCCTCTGCTGACCGCGCTGGCAGCGTTACGTAGTTGGTAATCGGCCGCGGCGAAACAAGGATATCAGGGTCCGAGTCCGAGTCCGAGTCCATTGAAACATCTATATCAGGTTCTTCTCCTTCGTCGATAGCAGCCTGCGCTTCGGCAAAGCGACCGTAGTAATAATGTTGTTTGCGGCTGAGAGGAGGACGCTGGAGGCGACTGGGGACTTTTTCTGCATCCGGAGACGAGAGCGCCGAGGGTGGTTTAAGAAAACCGTTTGCTGACATACTTTTCTGCACGTCTGCCCAGTGCCGCGTCATGCTCTTGCTTAGATTTTGCCATCGGCCCATGACTTTGAGGCTGAGGAAGTATTGGCGCATTAGTGTGCTAATGAGTGTTCCGCTCTCTTCGTCGACTAGCTCTTCCACCTCCCCGCCTTCGGATTGCACGAGGAGTGAGGCGAATCCGTCCTTGCCTCGTGCCATGTAACCTCGCGTGGCCAGAGTATAACTCTCTTCGAACTGGATTTCCTTTCCGCCTATCTTGGCCCAGTTGATGCGTGAGCCGGGAGGTGCAGATGGGTTGAAGCTGAACGTTATATTGGACACCTGTGTGAAACGGCCTTCAAGAGCGGGAAGCTGGCTGACACCGTTCTCTAAAGCATCTAAAAGGGCTTTACCCTTCAGACGAAGTACGACAACAGGGTCTTCAAATGGGAAGCAGTTTAGGATGTCGCGGAGGCGGAGCACGCCCGGGGGGTATATTTGGTCGCCACGGATGGTGCCCCCTGCCATCATAGCGCAATCGGCGCGATAATAGAAACGCATAAGATCGCAGGCAAAGTTACCCAGGTTAGATTCACCAGCACGGACAGTGGAAAAGCGCCCATCAAGCGGACGAACAGTATAACCGATGGGCTTATCCAATTTGGCCTTAAGACTCGAAGTGAGCTTAGACACGAGTGCCGTGCTCGATGGATCTTCAGGTATAGATCGGACCATGTCTCGTCGAACAATGTTGAAGTCCCACCCTTTGCCGTCCGTTTTCCGGAATGCTTCGATATAGCTCAACTGTTTGAAATCCGTACCAGAGCGGAGGATATGGACGCCATTGAGGAATGCATGTCCGTAGAAGTGATCATGTCCGCCTAATATGATATCTATCATGCCGTAGGGTATGTTTTCTGCCAGTTTATAGTCATTCGGCTCACGCTGGTGCGTAACGGCAACGATCAGCTCTGCTCCTTGCTTCCGTAGAGATGGCACGAGCTCGATCGCGGTCTTCGAAGCGGACTTATAGATAAGATCGGGAGGAAGGGAATTGATTGTTCCTAGCCTAAGTGACACAACATGTTAGCTTCTGAGACATGCAGTTTAAGTGTCCAGCGTACCATTCGCGCTCCCCAAGGCCGATCACTCCCACTTTAATTCCGTTTGAGGACGTTAGCATGCAAGTTTTCTCGCAATTGGCAATCGGCACGTCTTCACCCAATGCTGGGTCTAAGACATTGGCCAAGAGCCAAGGAAACTGGCATTGATTGCGCAAATGACGGAACTGCGCGACACCGAAATCGAGATCATGGTTCTGTTGATTGTCAGATTATCCGCGGAGGTCTCGTCGGGCTGGGGCGCTACACCGCACTTACCCCTACACAAGCTACATCGGTCCCAGCTTTGTTCAGAAAAGGCACCATGTGCCTCCCTTTCGTGACAGTGCTCTCTAGACTGGGATTGAATGCGTCGCCGGAGAAGAAGGTGAGAGGGGTAGGTTGTCCGTCGAAGCTGGGATGTGATCGATAGTGGTTGATTACGGACTGAAATCGAGGGGCGCCGCCTACTGGTTCAGCAGAACCTGGTCTATGGTATTACATGCTCAATTAGCCCAATTTCAAAGAATAGGTGACAACCAGAGAGCAAGCTGAAGGAGGGAAGATTAGGCACGTAGCGTACTCGACATGATAGACGTCATTGTAGTGGATAAGGCGGAGGTCGGGATTGCCGCTCCGATTAGAAGAATATGTCACGGATGAGCCATCGGCTCTGTCAGAAGACATGCTGGAGGTAAATGTAGCAAAGTCTATGTACCCCGGAGGGACGGAGTTGAAAGACGAAAGAAGGAAAAGAAGGGCGACTTTGTTTGGGCCCTGACCGCGATGAAGATGCGGGACAAGTTGATGTCAGGCTCCCAGGCACACATACTGCCCCGCCAATCAGGGATGGGATTCGTGGAGGATCGACCAGACTACTTTAGTTGGAATCTGAGGAAAGCTACCGCGGAGACTACGAAGTAGAGTACCAGCCAGGCAGGCCCGGTGACGATGCGAAGGAAAGTTCCTATTGGAAGTCGCTGTTGTACAACTGAGCTGAGAAGATATGTAAAGGGAGCGATGACCCATAATTCGGAAAACCGTCAGTTCAACTCATTGCCGGAAAATACCAGATCTCCGATCATAACACATCAATGTCGTAAGTCACATAAACTCCTCTCGCCGCGGAGCGTACGGGGAGTGGAAAGAAGAGCAAATCGCGACAGTAGCCTGGGGAGACAGATCGAGAATCAAAAGAAAATATCAATGAGGTCTCTCCGCTACCGTCCACCGTCGACCTGTATGGGCCGACCGCTCTTTGTTTAGCGGCCCACTTCGCCAAAGACCACGCTGAGATAAAGTTCGCTGTGGTATTTGTCCTGAGCATGCGGAATCACCGGAACTCGGTGACGAAATTTCACTGGCCCCATCCATTCCAGAGATGGAGGATGATGATGTTGCAGAGAGCGGACTGCCGAAATTGGGGACCAGATCATCCACTATATCACGGTCGCGAGAAACAGACTTCCAAAGCCCCGACGAGGGTCTGGACGTTGTCCATGATTGTAAGCCCATACCTGCTTTCAGCGACTGCCCCATGATAATGGGGCCTGAGGAAATTGTCGAACGGTGCCGATACGAAGAAATGGGCGATGACAGTATACTACTTGTCGAAGGAGAGCGGAGAGAGGTAGGTGATCGGACGGAGGTAGAATTGGGGCTTGTTCCAGGGCGCAGATGGTCTGTTGAAGCTACCTCGACCAGGTTATAGTGCTCGGGCCCCGATGTTCTACTGAGCAAGTCGTACTTCTTTGCCCCCTCGCCGTTTCGCGTCAAATCCTTCACGTAATCTTTACGAACAGCGAGAGTGAGAGAAGCTGTCGGGACATTCACCAGCGCCGGCTCTCCTGACAGGGCGCCAATTAAGGCGTTGCAGCCCGCCCCATGAGTTACGAGAATCAAGATAGTATCGACCGCCGGTTCCTCTGCTTCATTTTGTCCCAAAAATTGGAGCTGTGAACGAGTCCGACGGTGACCAAGCGGTGCGGAAGCATCATCATCCTGGTACCATGAGATAATACGGTTGATGCCGCTCCTGAAGCGGGTAAGCATGGTACTCCATTCATCCCCATATTCACCCCCGTTGCCCCAGTTTTGGGGTTCACGCATGCTGTCCCATTGATAATCGACCAGGACACAGTTGTCACGAGCATGGGTCACATAACCGTCTGGAATAGGATTTGAGGGCGATATTGCATAACTCGGGACGGGCGGTGCATATGCCGCGCCAGGGTCGGAAGGAACATCAGTGTTTATTTTCAAGATTTTGCGGCCCCACGGGGTATCGACCGCCCTAAAAGAATCATAACTACCGGAACGATTTCGTTGTCCTGGCCCGTTGGTGGTGGCTGAACTTGATTCGACTTCAAATTTCCGTTCCTCTTCATCCGGGGCGGAAACTGGGCTGCCCCAACCACCAGGAAAGTGGCCCACGGTCGGAGTAGGTTGGGTATCTGCTATCGGAATCACGCTTTCATCTCGACGTAGCAGCTCAGTCTTTGCGTTCGCAACCATTCTTTCTGACTTAGGCGGAGGAGCTATGTTCTCGAAATATTCGGTATTCAGCCACTCGCCAAGACAAGCATCGACACGAAGCAGGCATCTGGAGCTGCCTTGAGGAGTTTCCGGTTCAGGACTTGTCACCGAATCAGATGCAGGGATACCATTCGACTGGCTCGATGCGACTCTGGATTGGCGAAGAGATTCTATATCGTTATGGTTCTGACTAATCCCGGAGCTTATAGCGATAGCCGTCTGCACGCACCGGAGGAAAGGGGAGGTATGTATGATGATTCTGCGCTTCTGCTTTCGTTCTCGAAGACGATGGGAGTGTGCGATCGAATCATGGTCTCCTTGTGCGGGTCTAACCAACTGATCTTCCAACGCCCGCACCTCGTTGATTATCCGCGCCCCAAGCGCGCGCGACTGAAGCCAGCCTCCGTACGACAAAGGAGGGTCATATGGGGTCGGGGAAGTCAAGTGCCATTCTTTGTTGGCAGCATCTAAGCGCGCACCATGTCTAGAATAGGAGATGTGTTAGTAAAAAACCAGAACACCATAAACTGAAAGGTGCTACCACATACCGGACAATGAAAATCGCTGCCGGAGGCTTGCCCATGGCCACGGTGCAGGAAAGCGCGCGGGAGATGAGTCAGGTCAAGGTAGAGATCTGCCCACAGGACTGACTGAATGAACAGAAAAGCCAGGGGCCTGCCAGAAGACAGGCTTCCAGTCTCAGTGTACCTGGTAACTGTTGTTTGGGCGGGGTAAAATAAACTGTCAGAGCATCCTCAGTCGGACGCGGAGACAGGGCGACACGAGGTCTGCAGCGCACGAATCAGCGGGTAAAGGATAAGAAAAGTGGCATGATGACAGCTCCGCTACCTGCATGGCTTGGGAGTAAAGAATTATTTCGACTTTCCACCTCGTCCGTCATGAAATGAGAATAAAGGCTTGAGGAATTTCTCGACCATCACGGGACAAAGAGAAGAAATCCTCTTCTTGGCATTCTTATTGCGGGCCTGGCGGCATGTGAATATGGCTCCTTATGTCAGCCGCCAAGGGGGTCCCCGTCTACTCTGAGTAGGAGTTTCATTGTTGGATGAAATTAATTGTCCATCAATGAGATGGCGGGGTTGAGGTTGGTATTCCTTGGCGACGTCGTGTGATTAGAGATCAATTGCTTGTTCTGCGAGTTATGAGGTTGAAATGGTTAGGTCGTTCGGCACTATCGAGTTGGAGTGCGGTAATTTAAGCGCGACCCCATCATGAGAGTCTTTTGACTTCTCATGGAACACTTGCTATTGTACTTCCTATAAG
Organism: Aspergillus foveolatus; assembly: GCF_047715535.1. Taxonomy (NCBI): domain Eukaryota; kingdom Fungi; phylum Ascomycota; class Eurotiomycetes; order Eurotiales; family Aspergillaceae; genus Aspergillus; species Aspergillus foveolatus. The sequence continues at coordinate 25,723 of NW_027396127.1, read as the reverse complement.
ACGGACATACGAAGGAATGCATCATCAACGAAGATCCCTTCTTTATATGGGTGAGGAGTCGAGATCGTTCCCAAGATAAACATATTCCCCGCGTCCAGGTACCGTCGGTTATCTGGATTCCCGCGGACCGGGTATGGGAGCGGACCCATCCATTGCCTAATTTATGAGTTGATCCAGCTGGATATTCCGCTTCATTGACGGTTGCGAACACTGAGATAACTGCAGAAACAACTGCAGAACTACTGCACAGCAGCGTTACTTGCTCTTTGAAGCCCGCTCTGAACCCGCCCGAGATATGAGTCGCAAGTTAGTATAAAGACCCGCGTGACAACGTACCTGGAACGCCAATGACCACGATGTCCTTTGAGAAGATTATGCAAGTTCGACAGCGTCGAGATGTATACATTGTCTTCCTGATGTTAGAGCCGGCTTGGGATACACAAAATTCCTCAGCTGGCTCCCATGTTGGCTTTGTATACCCCTTCCACTTCACAAGTAGTCTTAGATGTTTCCTCTTCCCCTTGAGATGTTATGGTTTAGGATCTTCTCAATCTCATATTCTTCTGTTCCATCCTCCCGAATAATTGCAGGTGTTGGAGGGTGAAACGTGGCCATGACGCGCACCTGCGTAGTCGTTGCCTGGGATCTTCCCATCAGCCAATGGTTCATGCTTGCACCACACGGTCTCGCTAAGGGGAGGCTAGATGATATGGTCAATTTGCAAGGTTTCAGTTTGCTCTGGCCGGAGTGGGCATACCAGAGTTCCTGCGTATCTCCAGAGAGCTATCGGACCTCGATTGCTAGGCTAACCTTACAGCTTGCCCTTTGGTCTTGCTCCTTGTTGGTTGTAATGGCATTTTGGAATGTCGCTGGCGTTTGCTAATGCCTTGTTGGTCTAGAGCATCAGCGTTCCCTGCGTTATCATCGATTCCCGCCCTCCTCAACCTGCCGCGGACGTCTCGCAATCATTCCCGCTACTCCGTAACCAACCCAGCTTTCATTTCCGCATTGCAGGGTTACGTCTAGGCTTTTTCCGTTTTGACACTCATCATGCCTGCACACCACCAGGATATATGACGTCTGTTCAAGTGACGCCGTGTGGTGTGACCACGGGATAGATAAGATGGTATATAAGTGGACCGTCAAGCTGAAGCCTGACTTTCCATCAGCTGATTGGACAGAAGCTCGCCTTGAGATTTTATTCCGGCCTGAATCTCAAACACCATGCATATAAGCTCGCTAATCAGCTAGGAAACTGGACATGCACAGCCAACTGTCTACTGACCGGTGGAGGTGTCGCGCCTTAAAAAGCTCCGGGGCATGCACTGTGTCACAGTAGAGTAGCGGTAAGCTCAGCCTGATACGAGTCCACACCAAGCAATCCAGTGTTCGAGTACCCTGGCGTCCTGAACTGAAATATAGGTAGCAAGTGTTCAAGTTGACGTTGATTTGTCTCGGGACTGCCCGGGTCCCCTATTCGGAATATCGCGGGTAATAAACATCGAAATAAAGACATCTTTTCAACTCATAAATCATGCCACTTGGTTTTAGTCAAGACGACTCAACAATTATGATATTTCCGCCACCGCTCACCTAATAATGCTCCTCTGTGCCGTTACCGACAGTCTTGGCCATGGTCGCGTGGGCTGTTCTCCTGCTGGCTGTAGTGGCTGCGACGCTGCTTCACCTACTCTATAACTATTCCCGCCTTAAGTCCGTTCCGGGGCCCATCCTCGCTGCATTCACAGATGCCTGGAGGGCAAATGCGCAGCGGTCATCATCATCTGAATACGGCCGACTTCTGATAGAGTTACATCGCAAGTATGGGGTTACTGTGCGTCTGGGGCCGGGGTTCGTGGATTTAAGCGATGTGGGGGATATTACAAGAATTTATCATACTCTGCTCCAGGACGAGGTCTGTTTATCTGGACTCCAAGCCTTTGAATGATGGATAGCTAACTGGATTTAGGTGAGGCGGCTTGGTCAGGAAGGCCACCTACCTGAGCATCAGACGGTGCAGTATGAGAGTGCCGCTGATAATGCCATGCGCAACATTGTCCGCACAATACGCCGATGTAGGACAGTGGACATGACAACATTATTGCATTTCTTTGCGGATGAAGTGAACACCCGATTGTTCTGGAGCGCCTGCGCTCCCTCTGCCGCTTCCAGCGCCTCTAGCCGAACCCAGCGAACCCAACCTAGCTTCTCACTCTTTGCAACAATAGAAGAATTGTTATTACGTGGCCCTGTCGCCCTTCTTAAGAGAGAGCGGCTTTCCTGTTATTGTCTTTCAGGCGACGTATCAGCAACGATATACGGGAATGACCCTGTGCTACCCACCGGCCCCAGCGTTACCCGCAAACTTGCCATTAGTGCTCCCGACGGACTCATTCTCGCTGCGAGCATTCAAAGTATAACGAAGGCATTTGTCTCTGTCTTCTTCTTCCTCCTGAACAATCCCAGGGTTATGCGCAGACTCCGACAGGAGATTGAGAGTATTCCCCAGTTCCGTAATCGAACTAAATTGCCCTCCTCGAGGGACTTTGGTGGTCTTTACTATCTTGATGCCGTCTTCAAGGAAACAATGAGATTGGTCATGCTTCAGAGCCAGCCAATGGAGGTCCGAGTCACATCTCAATTTCTATACATATCATCCAAGCATGTCCCCCGTGGGACAGTGCTCTCATGGCATCCTCACGTTGTACTCACAGGCGACTCCATATATGAGAACGACCCTTATATGTTCCGGACGGAACGATGGCTTACTCCGAACCGACACCGGCGGGCCTTGATGGAGGACTCTCTCTTACCATTTATGGTTTGTCGAGCTCATTACCCAAAGCTGGAAGCTGCCTGGCTGCTGTTGAAAAAGATGGTTGTGGTGCTTTTGAGGGAATTCTGTGATGTAAGTTGTCTTGGTTGCTTTGCAGAAGTTTGTCAATATCGTGAGGGCCCTGGGAGGATTGATTTGTGGGCTTGCTAACCAGCAGCTTCCATTAGATCAATCTAACCCAGACTGAGGATCAGATTGTTGCGGATGGGATGGAGCTTCCTCCCCGGTCTATGTTAGTCGAGTTTACACCGAGGGCTGCAACAGCTAGGGACTATGTTGGACAACTTTTTTAGGGGTGTTAAAATGCTTGGACTCTCTCGGTGCCTAATACATAATCGTCAATTCAACACTTGCTCCTTCCTGCCTCATTGATTCTCTATGACCCTACCAGGCTGCCCCTGGCTTTTCGAGTTGAACAAGCCAGCCGGTGTACAGAAGATGCATCGTAGTAGCCCAAACCCGAAGACACTGACATACCGTTTCGTTTAGACTCCTGTGGGGTTAGATGGTTGTGCTAGCGGCAGGGGACGCCAATCGTAGCCCTCCTGCTTACTGATATCATTGCAGAACGATTTCGGGGGTGCGTCTCCTTATTGTTTGAATCAGTCTTCACCGTTGTCTCCTTGAGCTGAAGAACCGGACCCCTGATTCAGTTCCTGCAAGTGACGGGCTAATTACATCCTATTATAACGCAACGACCATGTCAATCTTCCATGACCACCTGAACTCACATGACTATAGGCTTGACCCAGCCCACGAGACAACTCACGCAGTCTGATAGTGACTCGGCGATTACTCCGCATCCGGTACATGACAATCCGAGGGGAACGCCATAATAGCGAAATATCTGAAGATACAGCAAGCTTCGAGAACGCCCGCGCCATTGGCCCCCGGCAACCGAGAAACTCGTCAATTCTGTGACGTGGGACTTTGTTGTAGCTAGTTAAAAGGCAGGTCCCTTAAGTTTGGGAACGAATGGCTGTCAGAAAGACGGGATGGGTCGTCGTCCACGTTGGCGACGGCTTGGAGAACGACGGCCGTAATCCCGTGATCAGACACTCGAATAATTGGCGACTTTTAATGTTATTAAGCACCTGCCGACTTGTGCTCGATATGTGCTGAACATGATGACGGCCATGAGCTAGACCGGCGATTGAGTGCTACTGTGATGCCCCGTCATGAATTGTATCGTCTCCGCAAATATGAACATACGGCAGCCAAAATACAATCTAAACTATAAGGATAAGAGAGGCAACACAGTCGCCTGGCCCAATAGCTCCATTATCCGAGGGATAGAGCGTCAGACAGCGCCCTTGCTCAAATTATCATGTCCGCGAATTTTCCCAAGGCCCTCAGGGCAGGAGAACGTGCTCACAAGCGGCTACTAAAAGCCAGTGACATGGGCCTCTCTAGAACACCTCCATCACAACTGGGCAGGCATCTAAAGGTATGGTTCGAACTGTTTCGTGTACATAACATGCTTGCCTGACATTCTGGCTTACGTGATTCGATCAGACTTTGTCACTACATAATATCTTTCGGCGCACATCTATGTCTTCTTAATAAATCTCATCCTAGCCTCAGTTAGAGCGCTGCTCTATAGCCCTTGGATTACAAGATACGTCATAGCCGGATAGACTAAAAAGAGACCATTCTCGATATCGAAATTAAAACGCGAAAGGGTCTTGTGATGACCTTAGACTACCTTCCCCCGGTCCGTGCTTCAGCGACTTCACCTCCGACTGCATACTCAGTCCAGAAAATGGGTTGCTATTTCTGGCCTGCAGAACTACTTGCCCCTTGATTCCCTGATTTTATGCGACGTTGGCGCACGGTGGACCATGGCGAGCGGCGAGCTTTCTCCACGTTTCATATTTATCCGCGAGCGTGTCAAGCGCCCTGACTCCTGCTTGCCGGACATATTAAAGATTAATCAATTCCAGTCCAAATATTCAACCGTTGTTTCTGCACACTTCGGCCCGTTCCACATCTGGAAATGCTCTGCAGTAGCGGTTCCGTATTGACCTTCTCAAAATACGGAGTACGAACTGACTCGACGTATAAAGAGTAAGGTTCTGGACATAGGCCATGAATCCCAGGTGACCCGCTAAAACGAGAACTAACACCATGCAGCTCCTCTCCACTCTTCTTGCCTTGCTTCCTCTTTGCCGGTCAACAACCGCTCTTCTCGCTTTCCCCGGCGCAGAAGGGTTCGGTGCCAACGCCGTCGGCGGCCGCGGCGGCGATGTCTATGTTGTTACGAACCTGGAGGACTCTGGCGAGGGATCGCTTCGCGATGCCGTTTCGGAAACCGATCGCATTGTCGTCTTTGCAGTTGGCGGCGTGATTAATATTGAAGACCGGCTTGTTGTCTCTAAGCGCGTTACGATCCTTGGCCAAACGGCGCCTGGAGACGGGATCACAGTTTATGGCAACGGATGGTCATTTTCCAATGCGGATGACGCGATTGTAAGATACATTCGAATGTACGTCTCTGTCGTCAGACAAGCCCCTTCCAGGCAGAAATAATCAAATTGCTGACTGATACTGGCGACAGTCGAATGGGCCGCGGCGGCGACAGCGGCAAAGACGGCATCACCATAGCCGAAGGCTCCAACATGATTTTCGATCATGTCTCCGTCTCATGGGGCCGCGACGAGACCTTCTCGATCAGCGGGACGGCCGAGAATATCACTGTGCAGGACAGCATTATCGCACAGGGTCTGGAGACGCACTCGTGCGGTGGGCTCATGCAAACAGATGGTGGTGTCTCACTATTCCGCAACCTGTACATCGACAATAAGACACGGAACCCCAAGGTCAAGGGTGTCAACGAGTTTACAAACAATGTCGTTTACAACTGGGGTGGTGGCGGTGGATATATTGCCGGGGATTCGAGTGGACAATCTTGTAAGTCTCCTCTTTGTCTCTTCCCCATTTCACCTCAATGGTAGATGCTAACAATAGACACGATGAAGACGCAAATATAATTGGAAACTACTTCATCAGCGGGCCCTCTACGTCCGTCACGGCTTTCACGCGCGGCAATGAGAACTTCCACGGCTACGTTGAAAACAACTATTACGATCCCGACCAGGACGGAACTTTGAACGGGAACGAGCTCGGCGTGTCCTCTTCAAACTACGGCGGTATGGATATTGTTGACACAAAATACGATTATCCCGCTGCCAAATATATCATGACACCAGACGAAGCCGTCAGCTATGTTACTGAAAGTATGTTCCCATCCAGCCTTCTTACCTCCCATCCAAGTTAGGTGACGATGTGGCTGATGGATGTGTAGATGTCGGCGCCTCTCTTGTCCGTGATGATGTGGACTCAAACCTCATCGACCAGGTTTTGTCATACGGAACAGACGGGGCTTTGATCTCGGATGAGGATGATTTCGGCGGTGTTGGGGACCTGGACGGTGGCGAGACGCCTACAGACACAGATGGCGATGGAATCCCCGACAATGTTGAGACGCAGCTTGGGACGGACCCGAATGTTGCTGACTCCACGGAGATCGATAGCAATACTGGGTACTCGTGGTTGGAGGTCTGGGCAAACTCGTTGGTTCCGGAGGGATATGCGAGTACTACGAAGTGTTAGGATGTGTTGGGTCGTGAATTCCTTTGTTCTGTACATAAGGTCTTATTGTCATTGTTTATTGATGTTGATCTATTCTGTTGCTCAGATTACTTACTAGACATCACTGCATAGGGAGCCTTGTCTAGTCCGGTAGTTTCTCTCGTCGTAAGACTCGATGTCCGAGAAAGAAAGCATATAGGATGGCCTACTCGATCCTCACAATCCCCAACCGCTCATTCTCCTCCTTCCCCCTTTGACTCCACAGCGGTGGCTCATCTTCGCCCTTTTCCTCCTGTCTATCCCCCTCTTCCTTAGTCGCATGGACGGTTCGCGGATCGTGCTCAGCCGGAGAATAAATAGTTACGACCTCCAGCGGCACGTCACCAACATTCAGGAACTGGTGCTGCGTGCCCGCTGGCACAATTACTACATCACCTTGTTTAACGACTTGCTCCTTTCCGGCCACGATGGCTTTGCCGGTGCCGTGTGTGAAGAGCAGGGTTTGGTCGACAGCATGTTTCTGGTAGAGTTAGAAATTCATTTTTTCTCCATTGCGCACCTGGCTGGGAAAGGTGGCTGTTTCAAGGGGAGGTTGGGTTCATACTTCGTCGCCGATTTCCCCATTCACGGGAACTTCCATTGCAACAAATTGGGAGTAGAGACCCGTATGGATGACCTTGCGGAAGACCCCAAAGGAGCGAGATGGGGAGAGTATCCCCGGGAGGTAGACCATCTCGTTCGGCGGCGGGTTGCTGACCATCCTGTAACCGGAGCTGGGTTTCTGAGTTGAGTAGGGTCTGATTGAGTATAAGCTCGCTGCGGGTAAGGGTATGGATTGTCGTGGTAACTTGGCGCTTCGTAGGACGTTATTGCAGCACTTATATACCAAGGTCTTTTTCATTGCGATGAGAAGCAGTTGTTGATATAGCAGCGCCTGGTCGCGGTTCTTATGTTGCGACTGCTGAACTGGCTTTGCTTCCAGACCGCGGTAGTACCGGGAGTGACGTCGACGCCCGTCATGGTCATGGTCGTAACCTGGCGGTGGAAGAATCGATAGAGATCATCCTCAGCCAGTCGGTGTGATATTATCACTTGACATGTTGGCAAATACCGCATTGGTTTCTGTAAGTCAAATAAATAGTCTGTCCGGTTTACATCTGGTTGAGAGAAAAGCTGAGCATCAGACGTGGACTGTCCGATTGCGGGGCTGCTTATCATGGTGGACACGAAAGGTTCGGAACGATCCGATAGAATACTTCTGAGAACCTAAGAGAGGCTGATGAACTCCTAGTGATGATAGTACTTCTAAGGGCGGACGATGAATCCTGAGAGAACCAATCTAAGAACTCAAGAGGTTGAGGGTTGGTATCCTGCTGTTCTGTCTAGCATCAGCACCAATTGTCATTTTGTCATTGCAAATCTGGGGTTACCGATCACGGATATAATACCATTATATCTGAAAGCAAAGCATCAAATATGGTGTCGCGCAGCGCGCATAGTCTGCTCATTCCGAACATTCCTTAATGAACACAAAAGGCTCTCGATGCGCCGTCAATCTTAGGGACTAGTCATTACAGGGTCAAATGAACTTGCTGCACAGATAACAAGAGGAATGCAGGAACGTCTCGTAAGTCAGACAGAAGAGTCTCATTTGCTGGTATATATTTCCGTCCTTGTCTTCTCCACCGAGCCACTGCAACTCCTCAGGGCACAAGCACACAAGCTCAACAGGAGTCTGCGCGGACCGACTGTTGGGCAAAGAATATCGATATACCTCGCAGCGAGGCACGGAAAACAAATGCCCAGTGTTGTGAATCACGCCAGCGGCGAAGAAGGGATCATATTATCCGCCATTGTGACCGTCAGGGGCTCTATACTGTACATTAAGAGACAGATAGAATTGCGACGCGCTGCACAATACTCAAGGCCAGTAGAGGAAGGAGCAGGTGAGCGTGTATTGGCGCGGGTGACAGCCATCCGGGGGATGCAGCAGGCTGACACCGTTCATGAATCGGACGGAATATTTAGACACAAGGGATAGTCGCTGCAAACCATAAGCTTGTGGCATATGTGGGAAGGGGAAATGCTTAGTGCTGAGAGAGGGGCGAACGCAATCCAATATGTATAGGCTTGACGGGTTACCCTAGTCTTGAGGTTTGGGTCTTGCAGATTGGCCATGGCAAGCAGGGGCGCTGGTAATAGTAATAGAATGCCGCGGTGAACGTAGTAAGTATAGACTGCATTAAAATACTCAACCTGCAAAATTCCCTTTTCGGTAACGTGTAGCAGTACCTATAGACGCGGACTATACTCAAGAGTTGACCTCTGGCCTGCATATAATCCTATCACAGCCTATCAAGCCACTCAGTGAGTGTTTGTAACAGCCAGCGTAGCTAAGATGACAGTCTGGGTGAACTATATGCAGGTCAGAACGCGTAGGCGTTGAGATTTCTGCTGGAAGATTCCCGCTCGACCAATTCTCATACCGTAGCAATGTTGGATACCTCCTCCGTAACCGTTTTTCTCATCTAAAACGAATAGGCAAGTACGCGAAGTATCCGAGCAGTGGGTCCAAGGGAGACGGGTCTTTGGCATTTTATTGACAGTATTACTTCCGAGGTCCCACTGGAGAAGACGATCGCTCAATTGGACTTGAGCCAACGCGATACCTCGATGATCCCGTTTGATCGCCAGCACTTGCGCGATATGCTTCTGAGACCTTTATGTCGACGGAGCACGCTCATCCGAACCTGAAGCTGGAGTTAAGACCCCGGAGGTGTTCCTGATCGACCAATAACCGCAAATCAACCAACGTTTAGCGTTCAATGCGACGGCAGCTGTCGCATTGCTGCCGTTATCTTCCTGAGCTCTTGAAATCTGTGCAGGATTTGTTGCATCATAATGCAGGACACTTATACTTAAAAGGCAGAGTGCTGTTACAGCGCATTATAGAAGCTACCCAGACTAGACTGGAGGCACACACTGCGCCGCCTGGGTTTTCCACTCGAGGGCTCTCAGACTCAAGCGTTCGTCCGATGTGTAATGGGACGTAGTGGGGTTGCTGATACCATAGCGGTCGTGAGGTGGGGGCCTTCCCAGCCAGCCGAGCTGTCCGTGTACAATGACAGAAATGATAGCCTCAAGTGCACGGTTCCGAGGGGTCGTGAATTCGCACCTTCCACCTCTTGCTGCAATACTGTATCCCTCGTCAGCAGAGTGACGTCGTCTCACATAGAGGCGTCGCGCCACCATTTATACCAAGAGCGCCCCTTTGTCTATAATCTTGCGATTAACCGAGATTGGAGACGGATCAGCCCAAACTTCTGATTTGTCCGATGCGTTTTGGGAATGGTCTGACGCCGCTGCCGAGAGCCTGTATCTCCCAGGGGCCCCAGTCACGGTAGTGGCTAGCCGCATCGTTTCATCTGCGCTATGGGCCAGGGCCTGTGGCTGGCTCCCACGCCAGGCCCCTTAGGATTAACCCTCATGGATCATCTGTAGGCCGCTGGAACGAGCAAGTGTCAGCATCAAGCAGTCAAAGTCAATGGGGACCCGTAAAGCAAGATCATTGGCCACCTTGCAGGCGAGCTCCGAGGCTTTTGAGCAATAATAGTCTGGAGTAATAACGGGAAGAAAGTGAGGGGAGAGGAAGAAGGATGCCAAGAAACACGGCGACGGCACAGTTGCCTTTGCAAGCAACACCAGCTTCAGGTTCCAAAGTACAGAGTACCTTGTGCTTCTTCAGCCAAAACCCCACCTTCTTTCCAACTTCACCACCTTTCTCTACAACTTTGCATCGTGAATACGTTAAATCTCGAACAGTCCAGAACTCGCCCACGACGTGCTGTCAATCCCCCAGATCCTCTCCAGATTTCCACTTTCCAGTCCCCTCCCCCGCGCTGTCTCGCCGATCAAAGGCCCACAGTGGGTGTGAAGTCGACGCACACACATCTGTCGAGGTGGATCGCGATATCCAACGATGTCACTCGATTTGGCTCCTGCAGCCCATCCGATCCCCTTATCCTCTAATATCGCTCGCTCACATCCCATGCATGCCCCACTGAATTCGGAGCTGGCTTCAAAGGATCGAAAAAAGTCGCACTTCTATGGACAATTTCCAGTACAATTAGCATAACCTCCCCAATTCAGAAGGATTGACGAGAGATGGAGGGGTACCGATGGCAATATAAAAGCGAAGATACGCCGCGCATGGCGAGGGAATCATACTAGTTGTCTTCTCCACCTATTGCATACTGCTATACAGTATCTTGACTCCTTTCGTCATCATTCCGCGATAACACCCCATATTTCACCATGATCGCCAAGGCAGAGCCCATCGTGGAATCCACTGATGGTCGTTTGGGCCAGTTTAACCCTGTGATTCGTAAAGAATCTCTCAAGGAGAAGGTCATCCTTGTTGTGGGTAAGTGATATTATCGATCACTGTTTCAGTGTTGCAATGCTAACAGCCTTAGGCGGCTCCAACGGCATTGGCGCCAGCCTCGTTGAGCTATGCTGCGAGAACGGTGCTTATACGATAATTGGAGACATTGACGCCGCTCGGGGAGAGCAGTTGGCCAGAAAGTGCATTCAGCAATGGCCGGTACACCAAGAGCCAACTGGTCCTCCTAAACCCCCTCGCGCGATCTTCAGAAAGACCGACGTGACAGACTATCAGTCCGTCCTTGATCTTTTTGATAATACCTTCAAAAAGTACAACCGCATTGATCATGTTATTGTCACCGCTGGCAGTGCGGAGACCAGAGAGTCATGGTTCGACCACTCCTTGAACCTTGTACAAGTCCGCAAGGTAGGTACAAACCAAGTATCTTCTACAGTGACAGCGCTAATAGTTACTAGGCCCCATCAGTCAAGGATATCGACGTGAATCTCCTTGGGACGCTTTACGTCACTCGCGTGGCCAGCGTCTACCTTCGTCACAACCGCGGCCCAGGCGTGGATCGCTCTATCCTTCTTTTCTCCTGCGCCGCAGGTATCAGGGAGACTCCCGTCGTGCCTATCTACCAGGTTGCCAAACACGGTGTCCAGGATCTCATGCGCTCCCTCCACGCCAACCTCAACTCTCCGTACCGACACAGCATCCGCATCAATACCATCTGCCCTTGGATGGCCCAGACTGGCAGCACATTCTCCAAAACCGCTGAGGAGCGCTGGACCAAGGAAGGCCTGCCCTTTAGTACTGCCGATGATGTCGCAAAAGTGTCCGTTGGCGTGATTTGCGATGACTCCCTCCATGGCGTCTCCATGTACGTTGAAGGTTCTCGCGCTTGGGGGATTGAGAGTGAGCGCCCGGAGTCTCAGTGCCTAGGCGAATGGCCATCCCAATCTCTCGCTCAGGGCCAGAGAGTCCTAGAAGAAGTTTTTGCTGCGTGATGAAGGACGGTCTATCACACACTGCATATTGCCGTCCGATTTTCCATGATACCCACTGTCCCTAAAATTTTCTAACGTTTCCGTTTCGCCATAATTGCGGCTAGACAACCTCGAAGCTAGATATTAGTTAAGATCAGCAGCTAGAGAGGATACAGGATGAAAGATTGCTGTCGCTCACACATCCAATATTATATATTGCCGTGATGATTTGCTCTTATTTCTGACCGTTTGGACCGCGTCGCTGTTCGTTGGGCTCCTACTCATCTGGTCCTGTAGGGTCTGCACGGTAGCTTAGATTGCTAATGCCCGTATCCATGTACCTAATTTCAATTGAGAACCCCAGGTTTGTTTTCCAGCACAAATGTCCCTGTTTTAAATTGATTGATTGCTGCAGTCGCCGCGAAATCCTTAACACGGACATGTCCTATCCACGATGGCCCCCACCTTTCTGAAGATTTAAGTAAACCCGTCCCACCAATCACCACCATTAACCTGGAAGATTCTCTTATCGTAGCATTGACCTTGTAAGAGGCTGGCTGAGGCTTAGACGCTATATTGCCAATTTGAGGTGACATCGCGTATGCGTATTTGCGCCCGGGGAGCCTTCAGCTGTATCCATGGAAGTCTATATTCTCAATATTCCCTTGGCCGTCTATCCACCTCCTTTAAGAGTGCTGAGTTCATACAGAGCAATGACGCGAATACGAAGGCGACGCCGAAGCCTCCAGCCCCTCGCCGGCACCCTCACACTCATCATCCTTCTCGCCCACGTCCCAGCAGTGTCAGCCGCTAACCCATCCTCTTCAACATCGTCCTCGTCCTCGTCTTCGTCCTTGAGAGCAACCCAGAGCGATACCCAGGCCCATCCTTCAAGAGGCTCAAAGGCTGGGATCTTCATTGGCGCCACCGTGGGCGTGCTAGCTATCGCCGCTGCAATAACTCTATTCTTCTGTTCGAGGCGTCGTCGCCGGCGGCGGCGCCGCCGTCTTTCTTGCTCTCCTCCAGCACTGATACCAGCACCAACATCCGCGGTGGAAATTGAGACAAATAAAGCTGTCACTCTTGATGCTGTTTTGGAAACCACCGGTTCTGATCCCGATGGCCACAATCAGAATCGCGCCGAGGCAAATAGTCAGTCCCAGCAGCCGGAAACTGAGGTCATGGGGCATATTAAAGGACCGCAATATTGAACATCAAATAAATGTTGTGTTGAAGGGAATGAGGAGGCGTAGGTGAGGTAGAGATGCCTGCCAGCAGCACTACCGAGCCGCTGCTGAGGACCAGGAACGTCTTATCACAAAGAGTATTGTGATAGGGACGGTATTTTATGATTATCCACAGGTCTAGGTATCGCTGCCGACCAAATAAAACCATTGGCAGGTGTATTAAGGCATCTCTCCAGTGGCGGTATCCAGTGCTAAGGAAAGGGAGATGGAAAACGCAGCATTCCTGAGCGCCGTACAAGCATGGAGATTCTACACACAAGCTAGAGGCCTCTTCTCAGCAAAAGGAAATGCAACTTCATTAGCTGTCTACCTAGTAAGAATGTCCACCGGCAAATATGCCCCTATACCACACTTCCCTCTACTTCTACCGTCTAGGTCACCATTGCTGTTTTATCAATGCCTAGTAGAACACCAAGAGCCTCGCCGACTGCAAATGACTAGATCTAGTTAAAGGCAATAGTTTGCCCGTGACGATACCAACCATGCATACCCTTCGAAGGCAGATATAGCTTAGACTGCATTTACTCCGTACTGGAGCGAAACATGGCTCCAAGTGCCAGATTAAGCGCTCTCTCGTGTAAATACTACTTGACGGTGTCTTAAAATCTGGCTGGGTGCATGTCAATGGAGATTATATCGAAAGGGCTAGCCGCTGAGGCTCCTGTTCAGTGCGCTTTTAAGAATCAGAGCTGGACAAAAAGAGACCTAATAGTGTAAATGTACTGATGTGGATATACCTTGTTTGTGGCACTAATAAGCAGCTAACATCGCTTTTTTCTAGTAGACGTATACAGAGATACTTAGGACTGTTGGGTTGATGATCAAAGAGCCCCGAATCAGGGGTACCAGGATAGTGATGCTGTCTGGGCCAGGGATATATAAAAGATAGAAATGGAGTCCAGGGTACATCCTCAGTTTAACATGTAACAGCTTAACAACCTGGTTCGTTTTATCCAGTATATCCTCTGTTTCCTGCCATCATGGAGTTGGACTATGCTCATCCATGAGGCATGAATGTGGGCGTATGGTGTATGGGTTAAGGATAATGTTGACAGCAGAAGGTGGAGGTATATTGCACGTAAACAAGAGCGACATCCCATGCCTGTAAACAAGCCATCACCTAGATATCTCTAGAGAATCACACTGTCGATGACGGTTGAGGTATGACTCACATTTAGTATTATCATGCATAATCGGACAGTCTCCGACTCCATAGTCCATACGAATATTAAAAGCATCTCAACCTCCCACTCAGTAATTTGAATTCTGTATCCTTAAAGCACTACATCAGACCCTCAAAAACCCGAGCGCAATGTCCCTCCCCAAAAACCCCCAACAATGGACCCGACAATCCTTTCTCATCTCAACCGATAAGTCCCTACTCTCTGTGTCCGCCATCAACGCTGCATTTGCTTTAGAGTCACTCTACTGGGCATATCCTCTTCCCGAATCCGTCCTTCAAGATATGATTGACAACTCTTTTTGTTTTGGCCTTTACAAAACCACCTCACCATCACCCGAGACCGCTACTCCATCCTTCACCAACAATGTCCCTGAAAATGAAAGTGAACGGCCACAGATGCAACAAATTGGCTTTGCGCGCCTGATAACTGACAATTGCACGATCGCCTACCTATCTGACGTCTACATCCTCCCCGAGTACCGGGGGTTAGGATTGGGTGGATGGATGCTAGACTGTGTGAATGAGCTGGTCAAACCGCTGCCGCATCTACGGTGGTTCTTGCTCAGGACGGGCGAGGAACGAAGTTTGAGTGCTTATCGCGCGCGGTATGGAATGGATGTGCTGGATAATGGGGATATAAGTCGGGGCGCTCTTTTCATGGGAAGGAGGGGCGGCGGGAATAGGGCGTGAAAGCAATATACATTTTTTTTTCTTTTTCATGTTGACTTTTTACTGTAGGCATGGACTCAAGTATCAGAGCTCTGCCGGAACTCGCCTCGGCTGTTTACTATAGCTTTTGGTACATGAAAGCACAATGGCCCGAAAGTCCTTGTTGATGGTGTCATCCAAGCTAAGATTAACGTAATTCACGGCCGAGCCGCGCCTTTTCTCCAAGCCAGCCATTTCTTCGCAGTTTTTCAGCCACTAATACAGTTAAATTAAAAGGAATAAAATATTATTAATTAAGCTACTTGTTTATACAACCTCTAATAGTATGTCCTATAGCCCTGCACTCGCTGCAGCGAGGTAGAGCGTGCTAAGGTATATATACCTGCTCCTGAGCCTGCTCTTTAACTTGTGTATCTAGCTGTTAAACATTATCCAAACCCTCTTGTACAGTTAAGGGGCATAATTACCAAGAAATGCATGCCTTCTTGCCCTCTTCTTTATTTCTTGCTTATTTTCTGCTTGTAAAACCTTAATTTCTTGTTGAAGAAGAATGTTTGTCTTCATAGCCATCTATATATACTCTTTGTCACGGCGCTGCAGGCCGTGATACCGAGTCAGTATCGCTTACACCGATTTCTGCCAACTTTGACCGCTTATCAGAAGTTAGGCTTCGCTTGGTAAGGACATCGCACAAATGATCTCTTCGTGTACATAATTCTCTTCTCCATGCTTAGTATTCTGAATATGAGCGCCAGAATGGTTGTTTGAATGTTCTGATTGGCTTGCCGTCATACTCTTCACCGAAGCTGCGCGCTGCAATTCCGAGGTTGTATACTATCGGGAAAATATACCGCTAAGCCAAAAAGGCGCCATAACTTCCAGATTAGTTTCTAGACAGTCATATTTTCAACTCGACATATACTGATGCAGAAACTCTATTTAGATCTCTGGAATCATTCCTGGTTGAGGGCATGGCCGATAACCAAGACCCAGGCCATAGCCTGTGACAATTATCTTTATATATGCCATGCTCCTTAATAGTTTCATGTGCTGTTTGAAACTACTACTTTATATCCCTCGGGTCCTCCTGTTTTACATGATGATAGGTAATTTTTTAATTATATCTTGTACAGATCTTGGGGCGATGTTTTAAAAGAAATAGGGTGTCAGAAAGACCAAGCGACGTCAGCCAATCGACCAGCTGCGCCGCAACTAGGGTGTGACAAAGACGGAAGCATATCGGACCGAAGGATGACTAAGCCACTAGGGTCATATCCAGTGATATGATATAGCAAAGCAGACGATTTGACGGAGCCAACTGGATGCTTTGACAGGATTTGACCAGGGACATATCCATGGGTTTGATATGGTATGAAGGCAGGGGTATTTAAGGACGCTCATTACCATGTAACTAGTTTTGTACTCCGTGTCTTATTTTCGGAACAACCAAGATAGCCAACATTGTCAACGTTATCAAGTTCATTGCATTTCACTTTACCTTCCTTGTCTGATCTCAGAATATCCTTAGGACCTGTTGAGCCCGACTCCTAAGAAGGACTCTTTTGGCCTTATCTGACATAGGGCCAGTTAACTCCAAGAGTTGGAGTTAGATCTTATTATCCTGGCAGCCTTTTTATATGTTTTATTTTTCCTGACTTTAATGCAGTAATGGTCATTTGTATGCTGGATTCCTTTGATAAAGGTATATTATAAAGATAAAGTAGAGAAATAACACATTGAAGAATGTTGATATGCAGAAGCAGCAGAAAGGCGCGGTTCGCCCGTAAGCGCGGCTCGGCCGTGGATTACTTTATTTACATTAGGGTTAGTTCAGCCAACTTGACACACGCGCCGAGGATACGGATACGGTACGCTCGGAGCGTGCTTGACCTGTAGCCATACTAGATAACCTCTACATCGCAAACCTGAGATTAACTATTTCTTCTTTAGCTCATATACGGTCATATTTGGCTGTCATTCGAAGAGCGACATGCTTTGACGGTGGAGAGCCCGTAGCATAAAAAGGCGATGCTAGATGTCTAGAACTGGGCAGTGAGAAAGATTGACCTCTAGAGCAAATGCAGATTTAGTACACTTGTTGCAGTTCTGCCAGAAAGCTCCTTGAGCGTGTTTGTCGTGATCTGCCTGGCCGGTTAGTGCTGCCGAAAGATCGACGGTTATCGCCGACTTATCCGAGTTCCCCACTGCAGAAATCTCGGCCGAGGGGCGAACAAGAATATTTACCCGGGGCAGTGCCTGACTTTCTTTCATAGCTTCCATGGCGCGGCTATAGTCAGGAACGACACCCACTCGACAAATACCCCGTTGAGTTGTGTTGGACGTGCATCATGGGCATCCTCCCGGTCGGCGTCAAGGGCACACCAGGAGATGAAGAGCGGCCGGCTGAGCTGGACCCCGACTTCCTGGTCAGATGGGATCAGGCCGACCCGATGAATCCCCAGAACTGGCCAGACCGGTACAAGTGGTGGGTGACCTTCCAACTGGGCATGCTGGCGCTGGCTGGCAGTTTGGGTTCCAGCATCATGACGCCAGCCGATCACCTCATTGCGCAATATGTCGGCGTGAGCCAGGAGGTTTCGGTTTTAGATGTTGCTTTGTATCTGTAGGTTGGCAGCTGCAAGCTTGATATGTCTGGGGGTACATCGCTAACGCAAGATGCAGGGTTGGCTTCATCTTCGGCCCCATCATCTGGGCGCCCATATCCGAGATCTGGGGACGGCGAGTCAGTATCCTGCCTGCGGTCTTCTGCCAGGCACTGTTCGCAATCGGCACTTCGCGAAGCACAAATGCCGCGTCGGTGTTCGTCACCCGATTCTTCACTGGCTTCTTTGGATCTGCGCCAATCAGCAATGTCACCGCAGCCCTCGGTGACATCTGGAGTCGCGAGAGACGAGGAATAGCTGTTAGTCTCTACGCAGTCGCAGTGAACGGTGGGCCTTCATTAGGCCCCATCATCGGTGCAGCCCTCGTCACAAACCCACATCTCAACTGGCGCTGGCCCAGCTACATTCTCGCCATCTGGGTCATGGTCACCTTCGCCATGGCCTTCTTCTTCCTACCGGAGGTGTACCCTTTGGTACTGTTGAAACGAAAAGCGCAACGCTTGCGCAAGGAAACCAACGACAACCGCTATTACCACCCGCACGAGCACCTCAAGCTCGATGTCCACTCCATTGTCACGAAACAACTTTCTCGCCCTATGATCATGCTGTCTACCGAGCCCGTAGTCACCTGCATTGCCATCTACGCCTCCTTCGTCTATGGCGTGATGTATCTGACGCTGGAAGTCTTCCCAATCGTCTTCGAGGAGATCCGCGCCTGGCATCCGGTTGTCGCAGCGCTGCCTTTCCTTGCCCTACTGATAGGAGTGATTTCCTCCGTCGGCCTCAATATATGGAACCAATACCGCTACAACATCATCGCCAAGAACGCAGGTGGGAAAGCCGTTCCGGAAGCGCGCCTTCCACCGATGGCATTCGGAGCGGTCTTCTTCGTCATTGGCGCATTTTGGTTCGCATGGACTGCGAAGCCGCCTCATCACTGGATCCTGCCTTGTCTTGCGGCACTGTTCATAGGAATTGGCTTCAACTGCATCTTCCAGCAGTGCCTCAACTATCTCGTCGACATGTACGGTATATATGCGGCGAGTTCGACGGCTGCTGTGACCTTCTTGAGGAGTATCATGGCTGCGGGATTGCCGCTTGCTGCAAGGCCAATGATCGATGCGCTGGATGTTGGTCCTGCGGTGTCAATCATCGGCGCTGTTGCGGCGGTGTTACTCCCCATTCCGTTCTTGTTTATGAAGTTTGGGCCGAGACTCAGGAGGCTGTCGAAGCTGACGCCGGATAATCCGAATTAATCTAGAACAGGAAGTTTTGAACGTATTAGCTGGGTTGAGAGTCGACTTCATCAGCCGTAGGATGATGTGACTGTTTAAACAAAGATCCGATAGCAGCCCAGCCTGGACACTGGATAACCCTATTAGGCAAGCCTGAGGCAAGTCTGAGGCCGGACCGAGTAGGCCGTATGTCCGTAGTCCGAACGAATTTCCGATCTCAGGAGTATCAATAGTCCAATAAAACTACAGCAAAGAGAATAAATCTATCATAATTCATCCGGTACTTTATTCCTGTCTGGCATAACACGCATCATATGATCGGGAATCTCGTACTTCACCCGCTTCCTGTCATCCCAGCTGCAGCGACAATATACCTTCAGAATCTCAAGCCGCCAGTACTACTACGTACCCGTACCCCAACTGTTATCATCATGGCGCAGGGAACGACATTAACGGCTCGGACTAATGTGGCATTATCATATTCCAACCAAGCTGGGATAGAGTTGGAGGCCTGGGGCCAGTGTACCCGTATAAAATCAGTGCTGGATGATGAGCACAGCGCGTACAAACACGCTAACTCAGTCCCGGATTCTGCGCATGTGGATAGACCTTTGAGAGCTGTGTTATTGGTATTGTATGTCTCTTCAATTGGATATTGTTGGTAATGGTGCTGTTGTTGAAACGGAGGCCAGGGGGTCATTGAAGGGTGCTGCTGCCAGTGCAGAGTACCATACAGTGGGATTGTATTTTTCAATGTAGGTCGTCTGCTGTATTTCCTTACCATGAATTACCAAATACCGTCAGTTAAAGCATAAAAAGAACCACACTTCAGAAGACGCATCGCATTTTATATCGCCGGAATTTCAAATACAAACAGATCCTCCACCGGCCAATCCGTGACCGTGCACCTCCCTCCAGCACACCGACCTTATCCTTCCAGCTTGTCGTCACCGGTTGCCCTAGCAGGATTACGCAAAGACTGCGTGAAAGCTGTCCTTTCAGAGTTGCGAGAGTGGTTCGTGACACTGACCGCGCAGCAAATGCTCGCTGATCCTTCGATGGAGAAGCACTGTGGTCGACAGCGCCGGGATCGTCCCAATCGTTGAAATGGTAGCTCATTTCCGATTACTCCAGTGCGGCAGCCAAGGATACGAGATGTTACTCATGCCATCATTCTGCGTCCCTGATAGAAGGCTTCTGTCGATGAGGTTGGTTTTGGATATGACTGCTCAAGGAACTCGGCTACTCCAGCTATACGCGGCTGAAAAATGTAGGGAATGATGTGAGAAAATAACTTTGTATCTATTATAAAGGTCTATATATCAAACATTCAACCCTTGGTCACTCACAACCGATGGAAAATTTTGAGATCTAGGCAGAGGGCGCGGCGGTGCCAGTAGGGGCAGCACCAGAGGGCGCAGCGCCAGAAGGAGCGGCGCCAGAGGGAGCAGCGCCATCGCCACCACCACCGAAGGCAGCACTGTCAGTGTTCTGGTGGCCGCCGTTCTCATCGTAGTAGCCAGCAATGCTGTAGTAGGAGTTGTCGGTGTAGTCAGCCGAGGCGTTGATGCCGATCTGGATCCAGGCAAAAAGACCATCATCCAAGCCGTTGCCGAGGTAGATGTACTCAGGGAAAGGGTCGTACTCGTCGGTAGCTTGTTCAACACTCCACATGTCGTCCGCGTTGGAAACGATCTCCTGAGTGTTGGTGTTGTAGGGATAGGTGTCCTCCACAGCAGAGCGGAGCACCTCGTTCCAGAAGAGCTGGCCGATGTGGGCGATGCTGCCAGTGCCAACCTGGAGGGTGCCGTTGTTCTCGTTGACGGTGGCGCCGATGTGGGTGAGGAGATGGGTGTGAATGGCGCGGCCCTCATAGTGGCCAGGGAAGATGGTTTGGAATGTGACCACGCCGTCTTTGTCGGACTCCTGGATACCGCGGAGGAAGGTTGTGTCCCAGCCGCCATCGTTGCCGGTGGCCACAACACCACTGCGACTGTTAGCGATAGCCAGATACAGTCTTGGGCAAAGCATACCTGTAAACACCCGTGGCGTTGGCGTTCCAGATATCGACAATGGCACCCTGGATGGGCTTGCAGGTGTTGACATCGATGTACTGCACCTCCAAGAAGAGATCGACACCGTCGGAGTAGAGCTCCTCCCTCACATCCTGCCTCATGAGCTCACCCCAGATGTAGTAGGGGCCGTCAGTAATGGTAGGAGCGAGGATGGCGCTGGTGTTAGCGCCGAAGATGTCCTGCTCATGGGTGTTGGGCCCGTAGTTCAGGATGCCGGTCTTGTTGTGGTCAATGGCTTCCCACTTCTCAAGGGCAGCAAGGTCGCGGCGCCACTTTTGCGGGTCTACTGAATCAGCTAGATGTCATGGAAGAAAGGAGAAAGAAGCTAACTCACGAGCAGTGATACCGCGCTGCTGGCGCAGGTTACGAGTAGTCTGGGCACGACGGGCGACATTGCGCTCGTTCAGCTGGATAGCATCGGTAGAGCCGGAGCAGGCGTCCAGGGCCTGCCTGGCCCTGATCGCCTGCACGTCTCGCGCGTGGATCTCGCGCTTGAGAGCGACGGGGTCGTGCTTCTCGCCCGGGTGGGCCAGAGCCAGAGTGGCCGCAGTAAGAGTGAGAAGACCGGTGAAGCGCATTGTTAGGCTGATTGAGAGGAGAGGATGACTGATGTCTGATTTCTGACTTGATGATCAAATTCCCCCAGAGAAACCTCTCCTTCTTATAGGCATGGCCCAGGGGTCTCCGGCTTCCGCCGCGTAAACGTTGTTCAGTGACGTTTCATAAAAAGGAGTCTGTAGAAGAGGGTGCGTAATTCGAGACAAGCCATAGGCTGTAGCTTGGGTTGCGATAGGGCTCGACAACGCTTCAAGAGCTTGGCGCCGCGTATGCTTTGCGTGACAGTGCTTGGTATGAGCTTAGTTGGGCCCACCCGTTAGGGAAGAGTCGTGAGTGCCGACCGACGCCCAGAGTCTCCTTGTGTTGTTCTTCAAAATGGCACGGACTGCGATGATCAGCTCAAACCACGTGTCTTGGCAAGACGCATTTATACTCACTGTAGATCAAGGCGATCAGCTGCCTAATATGCTGGCCGTACAATCTGCCAGTATTCTTCACACAATTAAAACTGAACAGTAGAACGCTGCAGTTGCAGACTGATGACGCCCCCAACTCCATTGATCGGCAGGCCAGAAGTCCCGCCCCGGAGCCTCCATCGGATTTACCGGCGTATCTCGGAATTAGGTATATATCCAGACAATGCACCGCCTCAGAATCTAAACATCTCCTGCATCTGGCTGTGTTGCCAAGACCCGGCTGTGCTGTTGCAACTCTCTTCTCAAACACAACCACCAACGCGATTACAGCCTCTTCAGTTCTCTATCTGCGACACACCGTAAAGTTCATCGATAATGCTTGGAAACAACCGTACACCAATCTCCCCGAGCTGTGCTTCACATTACCTAGGTTAGCCTCGTGGCTGCCAGTTGACTTACCAGTTATGCCAGTCAAGTCGCTCTCTGAGGGAGGTGCTATCGCACAGTGATGCCTGCCTATCTCGACTCCCAGCCATGGGAGGCTTTCTCGCGATCAAAACAAACCCAGGGATGCCGTCTCTGATTTATCTCTCAGTTGCATCTGGTGTACATCCAGAGCTCGTGCATTCTTATAGCTATCGCTACCCTCCATCATGGTGCTTGTTCAACCTACACAGACGTCGTTGGATGCAATGTCGTCAGATGCAACGGAAACAATGAAGGAGCCTACCTCCAACAACGCACACCTGACTGATCCATATCTGCTCGAGAAGTTCGATAAGCTTTTCGCCTGCAACGTTGGCGATTACGTTGCTCTGCCGCAGCTCGTGGCCGTAGGTGATCAGTCGAGCGGCAAAAGTTCGATTTTGGAGGGATTGACCGGTCTCCCCTTTCCTCGCGATAGCACCTTATGTACGCGGTTCGCTACCCAGATCATCTTCCGCCGAGCCGCCGGCCAAGTTGGTCGCAATATCCGGGCGTCCATCGAGCCGGCGCCGCAGTCTGACCCTGAGTGTGTTGCAAGACTGAAAGCATGGTCGAGGTGCGAATCGGCATACCTAGATCCGAAGGCGTTCTCCGATATGATAAACGAGGTAGGGTTTCTTGAGTCTGTCGTGCGAGTCCCTGACAATGATAGGTACATACGGTGATGGGCATTCACGGCCTCGATGACAAGTCGAAGCCAACATTTTCTCGACACGTCTTTCGCCTGGAGATCAGCGGCCCAAATGAGGACCACCTGGCTGTTATTGACGTTCCAGGAATCTTTAAAAGTGTGACACCCGGTGTGACAACCAAGCACGATATCGATATGGTCCGCGGTATGGTGCAGGAGTATATGGGGAACCCACGATCAATCATCCTAGCTGTCGTTCCCGCCAACGTCGACGCAGCAACGCAGGAAGTTATTGAAAGAGCTCGCGAAGTCGATCCTGAAGGACAACGCACCCTTGGCGTGCTCACGAAGCCTGATCTGGTCGATCGCGGAGCAGAGCACATTGTGTTGGACTTGATTACGGGAAAGACCATGCCTCTCAGACACGGCTGGGTTCTAGTCCGCAGTCTTGGGAAGAGCGAGCTCGCCGTTGGAGACAAGACTCGCGCGGACATAGAGGCCGAGCTTAGATCGAGGCCGGGTTGGGGCCTTGTGCCTGCAGATCGATTTGGTATTGAATCGCTGAGGCAGCGGCTACAGGAAACTGTCACAGAGAATGCCCGACGGGAATTCCCCATGGTGAGATCGATCTTCGCCCTGCTTATGATTTCTGCTGATGGAACCTAGATACGTGTGGATATCAATAAAAAGCTGAAAGAGACCCAGGCCTCTCTACTGGCACTTGGCCAGGAAAGATTGAACCGAAGCCAGCAAATGGACTTCCTCCTGGATCTCGTAGCAAAATACCAGGAAGTCATGTCAAATGCCTTGCGCGGTAACTACGGTGCCAACGGTATCTTTGACAAGGCCAAACGTTTCCGCCTGGCCACGACTGTCATCGAGCGCAATGAACAGTTTAGGTCCGACATGACGAATCTCGGGCATGTCTACAATTTCCGCAACGGGACCGAGGGTAGTCCATCGCTGTTGTCGAGAACAAGTGACCGGACTGACGGGAAGAATGAGGAGAGCATGGTCAGCACCCGCAAGATCGATATTGCAGTCGAACTGAGTGATGTTCTTCTTGGCCCTGAGCCTATCAGCCCTCCTGTGGAAGACGACATCTATTCATGGCTTGACGCCGAGTATCTTGGTTCTCGTGGGTTTGAGCTTGGTACATTCAACAGCTCCCTTCTACCGACTGCCATGAAAAGGCAGTCAAATAAGTGGGGGAGGATAGCGCTGGGTTATATCAGCGATATAATTGCCCTTGTCAACGCCTGCATTGTCAGCGTGGTGACTGATCTCTGCCAAGATGGACGGATGTCCCGTGGCCTACTGGCCATCATGATGGATGATCTGCAGAAGAAGTACGCAAATGCGATTACCCATACTCAATTTCTGCTGGAGAATGAACGCAACGATGCTTTGATATCTCTACACCCAACGTTTGTGGAAACTTTGCAAACCTGGTAAGTCTTACCCAGTAATTGCTAGTGTGGGCTAACGGACTCCAGTCCGAACTCGAAGATTCAAAAGTGCATAGCAGACAATACCTTTAGCGCCGGCAATGCTGCCCTGGGCAAAGTAGTCCGGGTCGAAGATATCAAAGCCGCGATGCCGGGAATAGGCAGTCGCGACTACATGATCCAGCAGATTCACGATATCTTGCACTCGTATTACAACGTCGCCGTGAACCGCTTTATCGACAACGTCTGCGTGCAGTCTGCACACTACTTTTTGCTGAGTGGCCCGAACAGTCCGCTGAAACTTTTGTCACCTACGTTTGTGTATCGCCTATCCGACCAAGAGTTGGCGGACATCGTGGGGGAGGATCCGGTTGTCCACAGGCAGCGATTGCAACTTTTGAAGGAGATTGAGGAACTCGAGGTAGCCAAGAAGATTCTTCTCTGAACATGATGCCCTGTTCTACGCTTTGGGATTAGCTCAAGTCTCGTCGTTCCTCTATTCTTATGCATCTTTAGCGTATATTGACTATCATTAGCTCCAATCAAAAAGTGTTGGCCCTTCACAAAGTTGACGGCTACCTTGACTACGCAGAGTCTCGAGTGTCTATTTCCGACCACGTTTGATTGTCTCTCGTACATCCTGTAACGCGAAGCAGCGCCTTCATGGCAATAGAGCTTCAAGGGGCCGTCTGGAGAAAGCCATGACCCAGGGTCTCGTAATGGTGCCCGGTGACCTGGTTGCCGGCCTCTTCCAACTTGGAAGCAAATTGGACACCAACATCTCGCAAGCAATCGAAGCCGCAGGTGTCGACTGCAGCGGCTGGAAGGTCTTCCAAACTGGAGACTGGGTGCTGTCCTGGCGATATATAAAGCGCCGACGGTACGCCGGCGGGAATATAGTTGCCGGCGAATTCGAAGATCCCATTACCTGGCATGACCGTAAACACCGTACGTACCATCTACCCCGACAGCCAAGGAGGACTCACAATTGAGATACGCACCACGGGTATTTTCCGTCGCCGCACTGGTGCCGAATGGCAGCATCGGCTCAGGGTACAGCAGAAACACACCTGCCATTGCTCTCTTCCCCTTATCACGCAGCTTGAGCGAAAGCGCCGCCAAAGACAAGGTCGGGGTCAACACCTCGCTCTCTACCCCGCCACAGGGCTGTTCACGATACTATATAGTCATAGTTTTCGAATATCGGCAATAGTATCGTCAAATTCAAAGCTTGACTATCTTGATCGTCAAATAATATCGTCGAGATCCTCAGGTGCCGATACTATATCGTTAAATATCATTGCCGATACTATTATCGTTAAATATCACATGATTTTACCTACTTATGATA